>NW_008583395.1:31016-58308 GCF_000691845.1 Merops nubicus | reverse complement strand
GGCCGCCTGCTGCCTGCCCACAGCTCCCCCAACTGCAGTGGGAAACCTACCCTGTCCCAGCCCAACCAAGACCTGAGGCAGCCAATTTATAAATATTCTTTGTGTTCTTATTGTATAGTCTGAGGTGTGTAAAAAAGCATTGGGGTTTTCACAACGTACATTGCCCAAAGAAATAAAAGTGTATTCTGGTTATGAAGGCAGTGAACACAGGCTGCCAGAGTTACCTGTGTTGTGGTATTATTTAATGAAGTCTCTGAGCTTAGTTTATAGCTATGTCATGCCTATTCTCAGAAGGTGTAGTGTTGCTTTTCTCCCTCATTCTCACTTCCTGAGGATATCGTTCCCTTCTCTTAGATAATAAATACATAACTATGTACAAAGTGCTAACACATGGTTGTTGCCCTTGGCTACTCTCACACGTGCTTTCTCTGCACGGGCAGGTACAATGCACAACACATAGAATCATAGAATCATTTATGGTTGGAAGAGATCTTTAAGATCATCAAGTCCAACCATGCATTGGATATTTGCCTGCTCCTGCACAGCAGTGTGTATACTTGTATTTGTGGCTAATTATTGTCATTAACAATTCTTAATGTGGATTATTTGCATTACATGTGTGTAGAAAAACAGAGAAGAGTAGCTTTATTTGGTATTTGAGGTAGTACAGACTTATGCCTAGCTTTCATAATGGTACTGTTGAAATGCGAAACAGGCCCTGTAATTAGGATGCATTGTTAATTTGTTATGAAGTCTTCTGGGTAAAGAGTGTTCTTTTAAATAGAAAAGAACTCTATTCCATTCCACTAGTGGTAAGGTTGCATGTTTTAACTCTTGTGTTTGCTATTAGTGTATTTTGAAGAGGCATTGTAAGGATTCATTCCTCTACAACAAAGCCATTTGTCTTTTACTGTAATGGCATAGAGCTTGGCATAGAGCTGTTCACCTGCCAGTTGTTTATTCCAGTATTCTTTTTTGCATGTTCCCTTACATTCAGAAATAGTTATGAAAAGAGGAGAAATGACAGGAAAGAGGATTAAAGAAGACCCAAGCTTACAGTGGCTATAATGGGTCAATGTCTACTTTGTAATAACTTTGCAGTGGGTCAGTGTCTACTATCTCTGAGGTTGTATTTACAGTTCTCTGTTTTTTTCCTTTCAAAGTGATTCAACAGTGTCCTTGCTGTGTATGTACATAGTTCTGCCATTGGGACCAGACAGCCATAGTAGCAGCTGGACTGGTTCATCACCTGACTGGTGTTACTCATTTCCTATACTTCCACTGAATGGCCTGAGGGGACATCAGATTTTCCTGTTGTTTTCTGGAAGTAAGAAATAGGTAGACACTACTTTAATATTTCAACCCAAATAGATCTTCCTTTTTAATTACTGAGGACATTTGTAGGAATAAATTTTTACCAATAAAAAGCTAACAATAACATAGAAAAAAAAAAACATTTAATAAAGGGATCTTTATTAAGGGATTCTCTGATCTTCTGAACATAATCCATATTTATTGACAATCAAAACTCAGCTTGCTGGTTTTGCCGAGTTTCAGCATTTTAAAAAGCTGAATCATTACGGTCACGTTTATGACCACAGTGTGATTTATAGAGCATGTAAAGGCTTATCTGGGACCTTGCATAGGTTATTGGCTAACATGGGATTTTATTTCTAGCAGAGCAAGTTCAAATTTCAGTCATAAAACTTAACATTGGAAGTGAACAGCATCTTTGCAGAGTAATCCAGTGAGTTAATTACATCTGGGGATTTGTGCCAGGAGTCATGATGACAAAGCCAGGAGGCTTTGCTCTTCTCCACCCTTAGATGCTGTATCTTGTGTAGAGGGACTGCAGTAATGCAGGTTGCTCTGGAGGAGCCTGTGCAGTTCTGGCATTCCTTGAACATTGCACTCTGTTACATAGTTTCTGAGCTCCTTGTTTCCAAGCAGTGTACCAGGACCAAGGCAGAAAATAGCTTTATACACTGAACTGCCATAAAATTGAATTTTTTTTTTTTGTTTTCAACTTCTAAGCCCTAACCTGAATTCCTCAGTGGAATCCCAGGAGTAAACTCAGACGTTAGGTATTTGTGATGCAAAATATGTATTGCTTCATAAATGTCAGTTGGCAGCTCATAAACAACTTCTGTGTGTGAAACTTCTGAGTAAGCAATGCATAATTGAGCACTTTTCTCAAGATTTAGTGGGCCGTGGCATCTGATGTGCTGAACTGCAAGCTTTGTGGCAAGGAAACAATATGAACCTTTGCTGTTTTTTTTTTTCATTTTTTTTTGTTGTCGTTGTTACAAGGTGAGAGCTTACAGAGGGAGAAAGTATTTTCACTTGGCCCAGTTATACTCTATTGATTATTTCGTGCCAACTGAAAAAAAAATTGGGAGACAACGAATTTGATTTTAGTTCTGTTGAGATGGAAGACTGAACGACATTATAAGGATCAGTAAAATGAGAGGTAGGCATTCAACTGCCGGGGCGATTAATAAGACTTGACAACTTTTCTATTTCTTGCTTCCATCACTGCAAGTCTTCTGAAAAGATGCTATACTGAGATGCTGTGTGCTAACATAATTTTCAGGGGGAAAAAAACTACAGATATTTTCACTTTACAGTTAGGAAGATGTTTAATGTGAGCTCCTGTTCTTAAGATCCACTTCTTAGAAATAATAATGTGGGTGTCTACATTCATATTTTTCCATGGATTTTTCTATTTGAGTTGTCAGCCCTACAGTATAAACAATATTATTACAGATTTTATCTGCATTTGATACTTTTTCCCCTTTTTTATATTTGAGACTAGTAAAGTTTCCATGGGCCAAATTGTACTTTAAATGACAGCTGTCTTTTCTTTCCTTGTTTTTTATAGTTATAGTTCAGCTAAATTATGATGTTTTATTCTGAGATTTTTCATACAACAAAATTATATTTCAGTATCGGTTTACTTGGTATTTATCCAGAAGAAATGGAAGCAACAAAAGAACTGACATAAACAAAAAAGGGTTTAACATCTTGTCTTTAGTTCTTGCAGGCCAAATTGTACTGTTCTAGTCATGGGTAAGAAGAAATAATAATATTAGTGATAGTATTGATATAAGGGTCATATTCCAGACCTGGATTTAAAAATATTATATTCTTAGCAGGCATCAATGTTTTTAAGTTTTTGTCTAGAAATTCCCAGGCAGCCAGGAGTTCAGATGATTTTGCAGCAGACTGCGCGTTTCTGCAGTTCAGTTTCGTATTTGACATACGCTGATCTTTGCACAATTCAGCTGTACCTCTCAAGCAAATAATTTACTAAAATATAAGGGTTATAGGACATGAATTATGGGTTAAGCCTGAGAAGGAAAGCAGGAACTTTACATAATTTGTAGTCCATTAAGGAAGAAGTAGATTGTGCAATAACTAGTTTGTCACTGTTTCATCTTGTTCATAGCTATGCTACTGTACTGTGGGCTTTTATTTTGTGAAGCTAAGCAGGGTCTTACCTGGTCAGTACTTAAAATGAGTGGCCTCCAAAGAGCATCGGTGCTGCAGTAAGTGTGTCGCTGGCTCAGCAAGGAATATGTTTTCCTGCAGCTCAGTCTTTAACCAGTACTTTGGCACAGCATTTGGAAACACGCTTCTGGATGTCTATCTTAAGTGAAGGTCCTTTCTACTCCAAGGATGTTTAAGTTTCTGCATCACTTGATATTTTGAGAAACCCAGAGCCAACCCAGATTTGGGTAGTGAGAAATCAGAATGCTATTAAATAAAAATGTGAAATTGTTTGTTTTGCAGCCTTCCTTATACCACAGAGGGTTTGAAATATTAGGGTGTTATGGGAAGGTTTTTATGCTATACAAACCCATTGCAAATATTTAGTGTTCTGGCAGAAAATGACTGGCAGCCATGCTAGGGTGACTCCCCTACAGTAGTTTGTGACTGAAGTTCCAAAGTGCAGTACTTGGAAGTGCTTTGAAATCCTGTGTAGATGTGAATGTGTAACCTGTTCATCTGGCTTTTTATACCATTCATGTGTATACTGTACTTGTGTTTTTTCCCTTTTGAGTGTCCAAAATGTTTGTAATGCTGTATCTTGCCCATCTAAAAGGAGATATGAAACAGCAATAATATAAATAGAAGAAAAATATTACTAAATACATCTGCATTTTAAAGATTGTAGCAATTATACCGTAAAAGTGAACAGAACAAAAACTTTCTAAAATTAAAACAGCTGTAGGTCAGTTTGTTCTATATAGGTCATCTATACAGCTGCATCCATAATGAAACAAAGGGATAGATATCAGAATGTTTGCAGGTATAAAAGTATAGTAAGTAAGCCAGATGGTTAATCATGTCACAGCTTGCTAAAAAAAAACCCCAAAACATAAAACCACAACTGAAACCTAGAATCTGACTTTCTTGCAAGATTCAAACACCACCAATCAAACGACTTATGTTTCCAGTATTGTTTGCATGTCTGGTTAAGAGGCAAGAGCAAGTATAAGGAATTTGTATCCAATGAGAGTGCCAACTACATTCTAAAGGCAATTAGTAAAATTGACGTCTTGTACTTTCATTTCAATTTCTGTAACTAAATAAACTGTTCCAGTTCAGCAGTCATAATACATGGAGTAACCAGGAACTTAAATTCAAAGATAACCCAGTATTGCAACTTTACTGCTAAACAGACATTGAGTGTTCTTAACTCATTTAGTAGTGCTGCTGTTCCAAATAAGGTGGGGTTTTTCTTGAGAAAACCTTAAGCAAAACCAACATCTAATTGTTATAAAAAAAATAAAAATGCAACAAAATGTTTGCTTTCTTTTATTTTAAATATATGTCAGAAATCTACTTCCTTAAAATAAACTGTCATATTAAAAACTTTCCACAATAGCATTTATTTCTGATATTCCAACTCTAACAGTTTAACAACATAAAAATTCTTCATTTTTAAAACACAGTATCTGTCAATAATAATTTACTGTCGTGATGTACTACTGCATTGTTATTTCATACTGAAAGTGTAATTTTTTTTAAAACATCTCAGGAGTTTCCTTTCACTTATCTTGATAAATACAGCCCTGAATTCTAAATATGGCAAGTTTGCTGTTCTGTAGATGGATTGCTATCAGTTTAATACCATAGGCAAACTTTGTGTCTCCTGCTTTTCAAACAGAATAGATAGTGTCCTTAAACTGAATCAGACCTCAGGAAGATTGAGAAGTAGGCAGACACTGGGTGGCCCATCAGTAGGGTCGGTTACAATTCCTCTGTGCTGTACCTGATCTCTGTTCAGCTACCTGGTTTAATCAATCTTCAGTTCACTAATAATAATGCTGAATTTTGATGTTCTATATTCTAGCCTGGTTGTCCTGAGAAGTTATCTCAGTTATGTGTGTGTCTTTCCTTTTACTTACTTGAGTCTGTGCTTTTGAATCACTAACTTGAACAGTTTCAGGTTAATGCACACTAACTTAGCTGGGCATTGGTGACACAAGGACTGACAGGGTTTTTTTACCTGGTAATATTTTAAAGACAATCTTACAAGTTATTATTGCAGGTTTTTCAAAGTAGTAAGAGTTAGTGATAGTAACAAAGGTTTGAAGATGAGCCTCAGAGCCAAAAAACATACTAAAAGGATGTCTAAAATATTCTCTGTTAGTATCTCCTCTTTTGTTTCCCTTCTGCTTGTTTTTAGTCAACACATTGTGTGTCTTCTTTGTGTGAGTTTTAGTGCGCAGTATTTCCTTTTCTGTCTTCATGACTAGTACAAACATTTTAATAATTTCATGTCTTGTCTGTCTAATTTTAACTCAGATGTGCATTTGTTTGTGTTTTGAAGTGCTAAGACTCTGTGTGAAAAGGTAACTATTGTTTTTCCAGAGTCCTGTTCCTCATATCATGGTAGTAATGTGGGAGATGATGATATTAACATGTGGTCAGGAGCAATGGATGGAGGACTACTGAGCCAACATCTTGCAGAAAGTGGAGTGGAAATAGATCCTGAAAATGAAGAACTCATTCTGAATATTAGTTCTCGACTACAAGCAGCTGTCGAAAAGCTTCTGGAAGCTATCAATGAAACTTCAAATCAGGTAGGGTAGCGTGGCATTTTAAATTTTGTGTCTTGATTATTTTTTTTTCTTTATTTTTCTCATGAGGTTTTTTTTAATAAGCCTAAAACCTGTAGGCTCATTTTGAAAGCTGAAAAAATACTTGAGGTGCCTACACCCAAAAAAGTCTGCTTCAACATGACTTTACTGATTAATTTAGATTCACGTTAGAAATTTGCTTTGGACTGCAGAGGAAGCCTGAATTTGGGCATGTTTGTCAGTTTATGGCACTCTTTCATTACTCATACGGGTCATCTGCATCCTGCTGCAATCCAGAGATGAGACAGGAGGTGTCAGGGCACATTGAGCTGGCCCTTGTGAAGAGGGAGGATTAAGGGGAACTGTGTCCAGTTCTCTTGACAAACATTTCTGTCAATTAATGGGCCAGAAAGGTGGAGCTCTTCTGCTGACGCCTCCAACTAGGATTTCAGCATGGCCAGTTAAGCACATACCCACCTTGCTATCAGAAAGCGACTCGGCACTCCATCTCTCCAGTATTTATATGAGGTATGTGATTCATGAATAGTCTCCAAAGAGAGGCAGTGTGTGGGTGCTCCTGCTCTTTGCAGTCAGGGTATTTTGCATAGTGGGATGTTAGTTGCTCTCTGGAGTACTTCCTTCTTAACCAAAATGGGAGCTATATACCTAGCCCGGGCAGTTCAAATCACACTGCTTTTATCAGGTGCTTTACTTCTAGATCTGAAGGTATCAAATTATGTACTCTATATTTCACTGTGAATTTTCAAGCTCTCTTGAAGAACTCAGTCTTCAGAGTCGTCTCTTTCATCTATCTCCAACTTGAATTCAAAGGCTGGATTGTGTTTTATGCTACAGACCCATCTATTAGTTAACCTAGTAATGATATTACTTTAAAAGTCATTGCTTTCTTGTCTCTAGGTTTAAGATGTGTAAATCATAGCTACCGGAAATGAGAAGAAAAAAAATCTGTGATGAAAATAATACGAAAATTTAGCTGTGTGTCCTTCCAAAGTTTTAAGCATTTATTTGCCGCTTCTGAAAAATACTTTGAACATGAAGTTGCTACTATTTTTTTAAAAAAGAAAAATAAACCACTAAATTGTGACTTACTAAAGTTAGAAGTAATTTAAATACGAATTCTAAAACTCATTCTGCAACTTTCTTCTGTTTGAGCCTCAGTTCAATTAAAGAGAGTTGTTTAGGTTTTTTGAGGTGTTTTTTCAGCTTAAGGCCTAGCATTACACAATAATAAAAAAAGGTACAAAGGTAGTCCAATATATTTAGTGCTTAAAAAATACAGTTAGGCATTTGTAAGAAACCTTACATTTAAAGAGCAGACAATACAGATAAAAACAACTTATAAGTTTTACCTGATGAAGAATTAATGCTGTGATTATGAAAGTATTGTCAGTTGTTTACTCCACTTCAGTGCTTCTTTTTTCTGAACGTTTTGCTGCTGATATTTAAATGTAGTAATTGTAGACATAGCCCTAAATAATTTTACTTTTGTGACTGATATTTTTGCAGCATTTACTTTTCATGATGCCAATGCAAGTACTCAGTGTATTCTAAGGAGCTTATTTTTATTGGCAATTGATCAAGAAAGTTTATTTTCCCTTCATAACTGTTTAGCTGAGACCTTACCAATACCTGCAACAGAGTTATATTTTGCTCAGAACACATACTTTTTTTTTTTCACATTAATATACAAATTATACAAATATGTGTTTATCCCTGGTGAGCATATCTGCTGTGGAGTTGTCTGGTTTTTTTAATTAATAAAGTGTTAACCTGTTTACATATTTTCGCACAGTATCAAAAATAAATATTGCCCTCTTTTCTGGGTGCTCTGTAGAAGCACTTTGCAAGTGTTCAAGCTTGTTTGCTCTGCAGTATGTTTGTGTGATTACTGGATTATATACAGTTCCTGTATATACTAAGGGTTTGTAGGTGACTTGACAATTACTTTAAAATATTTAGAAGCTGAACACTTCATTTTTTCTACTCTGCCATATTTTACAATTGAAAACTTATTACGGGCAGAAAAGATTTTAACCTTTCCTCTTAGTCAGTTGTCTTGTGCATACAGAGATATGCTCATCTCTTAAAATAAACTTAAAAGAGGAGAGAAACCTGGCAAAATCTTCAAAGTAACTATCTGAGACCTGTCTAAATACACACATTCAGACCTGAAATGCATTTGAATCTTTTCAGGCAGGGCATGTAGTGGGTGTATTGATTCAAATTCCACCTGCTGCTGTTATGTACAGGTAAATAAATGAGGCCACTCCCTTGAACTCTTTCAGTCGGGAGATACTAACAGGAAGCCTTTAAACTAGGAGAGTTTGAGAAAGTATTTCCGCTGAATGAAGGCAAATAATGACCTGTCTGTAGTTCTCGTTCATTTGCCATGGTGGAGGTGAAAGATTTTAGTTTCTGTTTTGCTAGCTTGCTTGTCTCTTGCAATGTGCCTGTGCAGGTAAAACAAAATTATCCTTCCTTGCCTTGGAAATTACCTGCAGCTGCTATTAGAAGATCTCTGTTGCTTTTTCATGCAAAACTTTTCTAAGAAGGATTTTTACGAGTGACCATAAGAAGTTCTCTTGCACCTCTCTCTGTTTTGGATTAATCCATTCCTGAAGACGCTGCTTGAGCATGTGACCTGAGGCTTTCTGCTGATTCTGAGTAGATTTGTCACCAGCAGTGCTGATAGGTGTGTTCAGACTGTTAGGAGTATGTTCTGTTAGCAATTCCTGTAAGAAATCTATAAAGCCAGCATAGCTAGTGCAAACTTCCCATGTGACGGTTGTGAAGACAGCAGCAGTGATATTTTTGGAATGGATTCTTACCACACCTACTGGGCATCTAATCTGTTTAGTGGTTTGTGGACTGAAAGCCAAGAAGAAGATACATACGAGGTTGAATCTCGTGTGCCTTTACCATATCCTTTTCCTTTCACTGAACGCTTGGATGAGAGTAATTCTGTAGTTGTAAATACTTCAATTTTCCACGTCAGCCACAAAAAAAATGGACACATTTTAAAAGTTGTTTCTAAAATCTCCTTGCCTACACCTCCCTACTCAGTAAGTATAAAAGTTTTAAAAAGAAACTGTATTTTAAATCATTAAATAGAGTAGAATACAGTGAAAAATGTTACAAACTTGTCTCTGTAATTAAAGTTATGTGCTGCTGATGGGCTTTTTTCCTAGACAGTTTTTAATGCACATTGATGAAACTTTAATTAGACAATTCTCTGTTAATTCCTAACGAAAGAATTTAGCAGACACAGCAATATATTGAATTACAGAGTTCTGAGACCTCTGTTTAAAGCACTTCAGTGTTAGTTATTACATTATATTTTTCTTACTGTAAATAATTTACGGTGTGGGGAGTGTGCCACAGTCAATTAAAATTGTTCGTTTATAGCTTTCATGTGCTGACTGGTAACATTAACTAGAACAAACTTCCTAATGGCTTCCAGTGATCCCACGAAGAAATTTCTGTTCTTGAAAAATCATGTTCATGTTTGTAATTCTCTTTGGTTTTGCCTTGTAATAGTCTTAATAATACCTTGAGTTGTTCTTACTGAAAAGTGCTGGACAATAATTTTTATTCTGAGGTTTAGCTGGAGTATTTGTTGCATTTGAGTAAGCCGTTTTTATGATAGTCCACATACAGCAGACCTGTTGTATGTTTCCCTCTTATCTGAGAGGAGTCTTTCATTAAGCACTTCAAAATGTAAGAATAAAGTTAGCATATTCTGTGATTTTTAGAATACCACAAACCAATGCAAATAATCAGCTGCAGCATTCGTACATTTCTTTAAGTCCTGTCAGAATAAATAGTTCATGTTAATGATATCCATCTGAAAAGGAATGCTGTAGAAAAGAAGCAAGTATTTAAATTCAGTGTATTATAAAAGAGAATGTATTGATTGTTCAGACATTTTTTCCAAAGTGTATTTATAAGTGGATAGTTTTGCATGCAATATTCTATGAAATGTTCCTAACTCATTTTTCTGAGATTTTAAAGCAAGCTAATCATACTTATGAATTTAGCTGGAGATGGTGGGAAATCTTTTATTTTTGTAGAAATTGAGGGAAAGAATGAATATGTTTGTAGAAAATGTGACAAAGCCACAGTTGTTATTACCTTACAAATATCTGCCAATATCCATAATACTAAAAAAAACCCCAAAAAACCTCAAAGACAAAGGAGATGAGGAGGAACTATGTGTTATTTCCTTTTCTGACCTTGTTCTTAATCAAAATAGGTTTGAAATACAAGCCACACAAAGAACTCATGCCTGCTTCAGCTCTGATAATTTGCATTTGTGTCCCTTGAAGAAGTGTCTGTAGGCTGTAAATATTAACAGTTGAGAAGAAGTGATCTATTTGGTAATTGAGTCCACTTTGCTGTTACCTTAGATTCACATTTTGTGTAATCAAAACTTGCAATATTAGCGTAACATTCCTTTTTTACTATTTTGCTTTTGTAATTTTAATTTTAATTCTTTTTGAAATTATCATTTTGCATATATCTATACTGAGCAATAAGTATACAATTTTATGCAAATCAGTGAGATTGTGCTGCATCTGTGGTAGTACACATTAAATGTTAATCCATCAGATAAGCAGAGAAGAATTTTAAAACCCCAAATAATTCTGTTAGATGTACCCAGTAGGAAGAAGCATTGCTTTACTGCCTTGTTGGTTGGCAACTGTGATTTATTCAAAATCCACGTTTTCCTGGTATCCTCGTTTATTTTCATCTTAAGAAGAAAAAGAGATGAAGCACCACTTGTGTCAAATTATATCAAAACCTCTACAAGTTTTATACAATGTGTTTTAGCCATTCTAAGTTTATGATGGGTGATAGTTTACTTGTATGTTGTTCAGAACTTATATCTAAATAAAGATGAATCTAGTGTAAACTCATAAACCAGGAATTACCGGAACAAAGAGACGGATTTAGCCAGCTGGCTCATTGAGTTCACTGGACTGACAAAGCCTATTTGCTTAGACTTTTGTACTGAACTGATCTTCCTATTCTAGTCTGTGAATGTGTGTTCAGTAAAAAATCTTACTGGATGTCCAGTGAAGTTACGTGAGGCTTCTCATCACACTGTAAAGCAACTGTTAATTAAATAGGAATGATAACATAGTTATTGGGGAAACTTCTGGTTTAGCTAACACCTGTAATTTGTTCCTGTGGTAGCTTGAACATGCCAGAATTGCTCAGACAGAACTTATGCAAGAGTCCTTCAAAAAGCAACAAGAGGCCACAGAATTTATCAAGTATCAGGAAGAACTACAAGAACGTCTTAATGAAGAAACCAGAGCCAGAGAGCAGTTGGCGTTGGAGCTTAGTAAAGCTGAAGGTGAGTAGCTTGTTTGATGAGTAGCTGAACTTTGCACTTACTTACTGGGTAGAGAAATTGCAAATTAGATCAACTTCTTTGCAAATTTTAGAATGTTATCTGCCTTCTGGATAGTTACAGACAAGATGACCTCTGGAGGGCCCTTCCAACATCAGCCACTTAAGTGATTCCATTTACCCACTTTGTCTCACTTACTATTGTCTGACATATCCCACCTATGATTTTTAATGTATTGTTACCCTCAATATCAATATATTCCATCAGAAGATATCTGTTTATGCAGACAAGCTTAAACAGTAACAACTTAGAATCATGGAATCATAAACAGTTGAGACTGGAGGGCATCTCTGGAAATCATCTATTCCAAGCCCATGATCAAAGCAGGGTCAGGTAGAGCAGGCTGTCCAGGATGGTGTCCAGTCAAGGTCTTGAAAGTCCACAGCCCCTCTGGGCAGCCTTTTCCCATGTTTGACCACCATTAAAGAAGGGAAAAAAGCAAAACAAACCAAAACAATTTATTTATTTAGTTAGTTATTCTTTTTATGTTGAAAAGCAGTTTCCCATGTTTCAGCGTGTGCCTGCTGCCTCTTGTTGTTGACTTAGTTCCACACAAACACTGCTAAAAACCGTAAAACTTTCTCTCTGAATTTGATGATATGGTGAGCATATGTTTCAATTTGCACTCTGCTTGAAGTGATTTTTTTAAGTGTATTTACATCTGTATTAAGGAGGCAATTAACAATTGTAGGGTGTTACAAATAGGGGAAATTTGATAAACTTTTCTGACATCAGGAAAATAAGTTTGAATCTTACAGACATTTCATTCTTTGGAATTAGCTTTATTGTTTTGTTAGCTGAATATTTTGTTTCTATCCAGCACTTCTAACGTTGATCTGTTTGTAATTAGCATCTGGAAAAAATGCAAAAAGCACCTACACTATAGGTAGAATCTCTGTTGTAGTAAGCAAAAAGATATTTTAGTTCTGAGCCTCAGCAGACTTCTCTGTTTCCAAGTGGGAGCATAGACTGAAGTTTCACAGCCAGTGTTATTTGTGGAGAATGCTACCCTGCCAGTCTTCTTTACATAGACAGATAATCCAAATGAGTTCAGACACTATTAAAAGCTGGAACACACATAACCTGAAAAAGACCACAGGTTTCTATGTCATGTCTAAAATGCGGTGCAAAGCACAGTTGGTAGCCTGTCAGTTCACACAGCATAAACATTGTGTGTCATCAGCACCAATATTGGCTGCAGCATTTCAGTGACTTCAGCAAAACTAAAAAGGAGGAAAATTGATTTGAGGTGAAATAGATTAAAATTCGAAAGAAGTGTTATTTCTTCTTTTTTAATATTAGGATGAAAAAAATCTTGTATGGAACACATTTTCACATGCAAAAAAGATTAAATCTTTGTCAAAATATCAGTGACCTAAGAATTTGTATTCTTGCACAGATGGAGTTACAAAAACTGTTTAGTATTGATGAATTTCAGAATGTAGGCAGCTTTTGTGTTTGTTGCCATTTTCTTTGGAGAATAGTATTTTTGTCTTCGTTTAATCTGATTTAGTTCATGAACAGTTCTGGAATATGAGACAAAGAGTTTGATGTTAGTTTTAGGCCTTGATAGATGCACTGCACAGTTGACCTTTTAAGTTAGATAGGGATTTATGTCACATGTAGAGATTAAATTGAGTTCAGTCTTCTGCAGTAATTCAACTAATTTGTCCTTCTTAATGCTTTAAAGCATTATAACTCCTGAATTCAGTCTTTTTTTCATCCTTTTTTTTCTGTGAACATCTGAAATTAATGCACTTCTAAATGACTGTCACATTTTTGGTGTTGATATAACAAAACAAAAATGTTGTAGTACTCTTTTTATTTAATTTCTTCTGCTCATTGAACTGAATTGTGAGCATACTCTGACAAAGCCAAACTACATTCTCTTATCAAATTCCTTACATAGATATGCAGAACAATGTCTTAGTTCGTTATACATCTCAGGGCATTCCGTCTTCTCTTGAGATAAAATGTGTCATTTTTGATCATTTCTTTCTTACCACAAAAACTGCTGTGGCTGAGGCATTTTCAAAGCTCTGATGTTCTAGTGGTGTCAGATACAACTTACCTGATGTGATAGAAAAGCTAATGCAAATTTGCTCACTGAACTCTGACAACTTTCATTACATCTCTTAGAAAAAAGAAAGAAAGAAAGAAAGGCAGGAGTAAATACCACAACACAAGTTCTTAGCATAGTACTGCTTCATTGTTCACTCCTTTTTGGTGGGGATGCATGCTCTGTTTAACCTGGGAATGCACTCTCAACTTCCAGTCTTGTAAGTACTCATTGTGAATAGCATCTGATATCGTGGGAGTAACTACTAGAAAATTCTTGAAATGCTGTTAATGATGCTTCTAAGTTCAATATTTTTTGCTTCAAACAGCCAATCCCTCCCATGAGGGTGTGTTCTTTGTGAATCCATCTTTGGAAAAAGATTGGTCAGCAGTGCATGACTGATATGCATGAGGACCAGACCTGTGTTTCTCAAACTGTGTATGCAAAGGGCACTGTTATTTGATTTCTTCTGATACGGACCTGAGTGCTCAGAGGCTTTACTTTGTCTCCATTGATAACAAATGGAAACCTCTTTAGTTTTACTATATTCTCAAGATGGGATAATATACAATTTAATACTGACTCAAGACTGTAGATTTATACTGATAAAGTACTTTAATATTCAAAGTAGTTTCATACTGAAAAAATACTACTTAAATTCTGTGGGTTTACTAGGAAGAAACCTGTGAGATAGGTGCGTGTTCCCGACTGAGAAAGTTTAGACATTGTATTATTCATGTCCTGTCTTTTGGAACCATCAGTACCTGATGTGACAGAACACACCTTACCACGGAAAACTGGGATACCTATTTAGTACCTTCTGTCACTCAGTAAAAACATCTTGTGTTCTATGGTAAGATGTTCTTAAAGGTCTTTTTCAGCGGAAATGATTCCATGATTCTATGTTCCTGATTCACTGATGTGAATCTTCTGAAACAAATACCGTTATAGGATCTCAGTTTAATCTGTACAGCCCTCAAAGAAATTTACTGTTTCTTCCTAAGTCTTTAGATTTGTGCTCACTTCTGCATGGTTCCAATATGGTGCCATTTATTACGGCTGTAATATCATTCATAAAGCTAAAGCAGAGCTCCTCATCAGATTCCTAGATAAACTACTGCACTGTGAAGCAGTTTTTTAAAGCTTACAAGATGTGTTCTCAAGGTAGCATCCCAAATTCTCTGTTAAAAAGTTTATTAATTTTCTATGCTACATTAAAAATTGCACATTAATAGTAAAGAAATCAACTTGTTTCTTAGATGTCATCTGTTAGCAGGGCTTTTGGGAGTGATTAAAGTACTAAACATGGGCACCTATGCCCAGTTTCAGTGCCTCATGATGTTGGAGGCATCTATATTATACCTGATCTACAGGAGACCCACGATCTTACGGAAACTCTGGTTTGAGGTCAGACAAATGTCTTGAGGCACCTAAAATGGCACCTGGCACCTGAATTTATTTGCAATTTCTTATTTCTCATGTGTTTATTACACACTTATTTTTCCTTGGCTTTGGAGTTCCTGCCTGCTCCAGAGGTCTTGCACTGAGAAAAAATTAAGAGCTACATTTGGTCTTGTATATTTGATATTCTTCTGGTAATGTGTTCATGTGTTTATCGTGGAAGAATAACAGGAATAGAAATTGTCAGGTGCTGAGTATCTAGCATGCATGTACACTTGTGTTAGAATACTGTAGTGACTTAACATGCAAGAAATTAAAATTGTTCTTTATTGGCTATTAATTCTGCACCAATGTTGATCTTCTACAGGCCTCGTTGATAGTTATGCAGATGAAAAAGCATTTCTGGAAAAACAACTCCAGGAAAAAATAGATGTAATTGACCATCTTGAGCAAGAACTACTGTGTACAGGTAACAAATTGCAGGAGTTAGAGGCTGAACAGCAGCAGATCCAGGAAGAGAAGGAATTACTCTCCAGACAGAAGGACGCCATGAGAGCTGATGCGGGGCCAGTAGAGCAGCGTATGTATTCATCACAATCTTTCTATGAGATTTTCTTGTACTTCCAAATGAAATAATAAGTAATCTTGGTGAAGGTCTTTTTCCCAACTTTTTTTCTAGTCATCAATAAAAATGTGATAGGGCAAAATGGGATATTTTCATCCCTATTGGTAGCATGATAACTGCCTTAATATTTAAACCAAAAAATGACTGAATTTTCAGAAGAACTTACTTTAAGCTAGCAAAAGCTTGCTACCTCTGAAAATCTTTTATTTATGTTATTGCTGGAGATGGACTATCTTAAAGTTTAGGACCTATGGATAAAAGTAGAGGTCTAAATGCTTTTGAAACAGAGTTTTAGAAGGACTAGCAAGCCTACCACTAGAACGTGATTCAGCTACACATGATGACCATACTTGTTTTAGACACAGAAGATATACTTTTCCAACAGATTCCTCTTTTGGCAAAAATGTCACAAAAGCTGCATGACAAGGAAAGCCTTGTCATGAAAACCAGTGATGAAAAGTTTCAGCACCGATGGTAAAAATTCCAAATAAATACCACGTCAATGTAACTAACTGCTTGCTCAAAAAAAGCACTTACCTTCATGAAGTAAATGTGCCTTTTAAATCTTCCTTAAACTAATAATTTAAATTAATGTTTTATTTTTGAGAGGGGAAGAAAATTAGAATAGTGGTGTTTTAAGAAGTGCTGGTCTTTCAAGGATTGCGGTGCTTATGTTGTAAATATAATTTTATTTAATTTCTAAAAGTTCATGGCTATTTATAGTGTTGGTATTTTTGTAAATTAGACACCTTAGCCTGCATTTGAAATTTCTTGCATCCACTTTGCATAACAATCAGATTTTAGAGCACATCCTGTTGCTTTCTACTTCATAATAAAGAAGATACACGTCTAGGACTCCTGTTTAGTTATTTGGTGTATGTTTCCAGTTTCCAAATATTTTAAAGTTATTTTCGTGTACTACCACTGTGAGGATAAACAGTTTATTAATATATGTAGATACTCATATCACGCATACAAGAATAACTTACCGCATTCCTTAAGTTATGTCAACAACTTTGTCATTAAATGCCACATCTATCTTTGGCTTCATTTTCTCTTACATTGTTGCACCACAAGAAAACTATAGCTGGCTTGTGAATTACTTTGCTTCTTTTTTTTTTTTGTTTTTTCTCTCTCTATTCTCCTAGGCCTAGTAGATGCTGCAGTCGATGCAGCTTCCCAAGCAGGTGTGTTTGTATGTTGCATGGCCAATCTGTAACTGGGTGGAAGACTTACTGACATTGATAATCAGGATTATTGGGCTTTTGGCTTACTGACATTACTTGTAATTCTTACTGGCCTGCAGCTTTGGTGTTGTATTTCATGCTCAGTTTTACATTCCACTAACAACATTTCTTATAATTTCTAAACATAATAATTGAATTCATGAATAACCATCATCTTATTCACCAATAAGTTACAGAGACTTAGATGGTATTGGAAGGATATTTTTGTAGCCTTTCTTTTCCTTCTTTTATTTCCAAATACAGTTGAGTCTTTCATTATAACTAAACACTATATATATATAGATATAGATAGAGATATGTTATGGTTACCTAGAAATGAGAATGGCTGAAATGTGATGTAAGATGATGGTGCCTAAGGGTTCTTTCTGCTATAGTGAAAGTAAATTGCATTGTTTCTGTCTAAATATTGGTCATGTTTTAAAGATTCTCCAAATGTAATTGCACTTTACAGTTTGGATTTTACCAGAAGGGATTCTTATGTTTAGTTGGTATGTACTTCAGTGGGCAGTGGCTTAGGAGTCTTAATAGAGTGGTTTGGGGCTTTACTGTGTATGCTTGCCAGCCTTTTCATGAGGACTCAAAAATTTGGCATCCATGCAGTCACTGATTTTACAAAGCTCCAGTTCCAGGTCAGTAATTTCCCTCTCTGTCTGCCCGGCAACCTTGCTAAGTCTTTTAATATTTCCTTCAAATTATTTGTATGTAGCACATTAAATGATGAAGACTGGGAGTGGATTGATTTTACTGATGCTGGGGATGAGAAGAGGGTTGGGTTTTCTGTTCTTCATAGGTAACCCCTGTGCTGACTGCAGCTGTAGTTTGAACCCATGCACTCTCATATCTTTTCAATTTTACACAGGCCTTTTAATTTGTATGAAACATAAATGTACAAACTGATACAACTTCAGTAATAGTCATCTGAAGACTAACTGAATGATAGTAGTTTTAATATGAATTTGATTTAGTGGTTGTCTTGATTATTTCTCAGAAAAAAATGCATTTTCTGAAAAAGAAAAATAGTAAAAACCCAAACCAGTTCACATCCTTCTGCAGACTACAGCATGGATACCTCGGGGAGTGGTTTTGCTTCATAACATAACTAAATATTCATATCTAAAAGTAGTTTGTGATGTTTTTATTATAACCAGAATTGCTGGAGGAAACAGAAAAGCTAATGAAAGAAAAAATTGAGGTACAGCGTCAAGCTGAAAAAGAGTATGATGACCTTCAGAAACAAGTGAAAGTCTTGGAAATAGACTTGGAAGAACAGGTCAATCGTTTCATAGAGTTAGAGCAAGAAAAAAATGCAGAGCTAATGGACTTAAGGCAGCAAAACCAGGCTTTGGAAAAACAGCTTGAGAAAACAAGAAAATTTCTTGATGTAAGTATTGTAAAAGGCTAGTTTTGTGAAGGTGGGTGGGCACGTGTGTTGAGGCTTGGTTCAACAGGAAATGTGATTTTTTTCAGCGTTTGACCAAACATAAAGAAGCACGAGATAGTAATAGTGTTACATGTTCTGTCCGAAGAATTTAATCAGTGTTTTAAAAATCATAGTCTTCCTTTATAGTATCTAAAGATGTACATCCAGATATTAAGCAACACCTTCCAGACAATAGTATTTTATGTATGTATTTGTCCCCACTCACAGTGACAGCTGAGATCTTTCCAGATACTTTTTAGCAAAAATGGATTTGCTCTATTTCATAACTAGTGTTACAAGGTTATTTTTCTCACTGAAACTAGTATGTTGTAACAGGACAAGGTTCAGAAATAAAAATTGCTGTTATAGGTCCCATAGTCATAAATGCATTATGGTTTGGGGTTATTAGTAGCATGAGCTGGAGACTTAAAGACTACTGAGACAAGTAGCTGTTTGTAATAGTAGCATTAGAATTCTGCTGTTTCCTTGAAACAGCAGGTGAGTTTTTAAAAACTGAAACTTTGTAAAAGTTGAGATTTTATTCTGGTTTCCTGATTTTTTTTTTTCAAAATATTTGTTGCTAGGCAGAAGGATTCCTCTTTATATCAGATGCTTCAGCTAGTGTATTTTAGTGCATCTGATGAGTTTTGTTTGTTTTACAAAGTGACATTTAAAGGTGACATTACCAGTTGTGCATTATTTCCTGTATAAAGATTTGCAAAATGTCAGACTGAGATGTAAGAACTGAAACTGGTCAAAACTAAAACTGAAATGCAAAATTCTGACTTTTTTTTTTTTTCCCTGTTAGTTCCTCATCAGTAATAACACAGAGTTAATTTCTACTCTTAAATTTCTATTTATGCTACATATATCAAAGGCAAACATTAGGAAAGAAGATCATAAAATATTTGCTTATTACCATTTGAGTAGTGTACCTGAAACAGAAGAAACAAAACTGCCATTTTTTGTGAAATAATACTGGATGTATCTTTGCTCTCCTAATACTTAATAAAAGAATGTGAAACTTGTTGCCCAAGGTGAAGAAAGAAGTTTTTGTTAATGGCAGTTTCAAGAGGTACTTCTGCCTTAAAAATATGGCATACTGTAAATGACTTAAAAATGACATACTGTTATCAGCCTCACATTAACAGAAATAAGAAGTAGTCATGTACTTAATTTAGGTAGTTTTTAAATCAAATAGCATGTCCACATAATTTGTTCACTTTCAGGAGCAAGCAATTGACCGAGAGCATGAGAGAGACGTATTCCAGCAAGAGATACAGAAGCTGGAGCAGCAGCTTAAGATTCCACAAAGGACTCAGCCTGTCAATGAACATCATACCAGAGAGGTAACACATTTTATTTCTTGTACTTAGTGAATATAAATGACAAGTCGGCAACTGATAAGACAGTAATAAAGGTATTTTATGATGTACCTAACCTGCATCCATTTACAAGCCAGGAAAGTAAATCCCCCTAGGTGGAGAGTAAGGTGTTGGGGGAAAGTGGTGAAACTGTGTTTTGGGGTTTGTGTTTTGGGTTTTTTTTTTTTGTTTGTTTGTTTTTTGGTTGTTTTTTTTTTTGTTTGTTTGTGTTTTTTTGTTTGTTTGGTTTTGTTTTTTGTTTTGTTTGGGTTTTTTGGTTCGTTTGGTTTTGTTTTAAATTTGTTTCTTTGTTTATTTGTCTGAGTTTAGTCTAGTTGGTTGGTTGTTTTTAATACTAGACATATAGAAACTTCATAACTTTCAAAAACGCTCTTTCATATAACAATTTAGAAAAGCCACTGTTTTCAAAGGCCTGTGGAAACATTCAGGACTGCTTTAGCAGTTTCACATGTTCTTAAGTTGTTTTTTGACATCCTGTTCATAGTACAGGTCCACAGCTGAAGGAACTGAGTTGCCAAGGTTTAGCATCTCAGGCATATTAGTGCTCTCTGTGAACACTTGAACCTCCCTAGTGAAAGTCTGTCTCCACTGAGGCAAATTTAGTAACTGTAGACGCAGCTCAAGGAAGTCACAGAAAACTCTTAGACCCAGCAAAATGAAGAAAAGTGGCAACAGTACAAATGCTGTACACTACAAAGCTTTTGCATCTTTTGTTCAACAGTGTGTTCATCAAGTAAATTGCATTTTATTTTTTATGGGTTTTCTTGTGTCATACTTTTCAAACAAGACTTATACCTTTGCTCGATTTTCTTGCATGATTTCCAGTACTAAAATACCTCTTATTAGGTTGCACTGCTATTTTCAAATAAAAGTTTTTACTGAGGTAGGTCAGTTGCTCTAATTAAATTAATAAATATTAGCAATATTTAGTATTCTGTATTATACAGTTTAGCATCATAGACAGTAATAGGGTATAAATTGATATATGTGAGACGTAAATTGTCAAAATATTTATTTACTTATAATTATCAGATGTAGAGGTGTATTTCATGGGGTTTTTTTTAATATATTTTGATACAAAGGCTTGTAAGAAGTCTTACACTCAAAGTACTCAGTCAGTACTGTGTGATATGGCTGTTATAAGCCTGTGTGAACAATGAATCTTCTGGAATTAGCTGGGTACATGGTAGCCAACACATGTGGAGCAATCCCTGGGATTCTTTAAGGCCAGGCTGGATGAGGCTCTGGGCAGCCTGATCTAGTGGGAGGTGTCCCTGCTCAGGGCAGAGGGGTTGGAACTGGGTGACCCTTGTGGTCCCTTCCAACCCTGACAGATTCTGATCTGTTTTGGCAGAGGACTTTGGAGCCCTGGTGGCTCGGTGGTTGGACTTGATGATCTTGGAGGGCCCTTCCAACCTAAATGATTCTATGATTCTATGATTCAATTCTGCATCTGTTTCCTTCTATTGCAAAGTGTGTGTGCACTCCTCTCCTATTGAAACGTTCCACAGATGGAGGAGGCTTTCTAGCACAATTAGTTTTACTGAATCCGCAATGTTCATTTTTAGTTCTTAAGTGTCTGTTTATAATCTGGGGCATGGGTAGCATGTTAATTTCCAGTTAAAAATCTCTCATTAAAATAAAAATTCTTCCAAGAAAAAAAAAATCAAATTTAATAGCATAATAAAAATTAACCTATTTTTCCATACAGAATCTATATGTAAGAATCATCCTGATTTATATGCACATGTGCACAAGTGTATACTCTTTAAGTTGACAGACATGCTACAGTGGAAGTTTAAAGCAAGCTTTAAAGTGAAAGACAGCTGTAACTAATTAGAATTTTAAGTTTTGTATTAGATGCTTTTAAATTAAAACTTTTAGTAGGTAGACAGATAGACAATAAGATATTGTCTGCAAGCACCAAAGATGTAGCAGGATGAGCTGGATGTTGTTGAACGTGATACATTACAAATTATAGACAGAATATTCAATAGTGTATTAGATTTACCATTACTTTTTATCAAATGAAGTACAGAGTCTTACTCTGTATAGTCTATTTTGATGTCACAATGTTTTATTTTTTCATAGTTGCATGGTTTTTGATAATGCTCATCTGCTTTATATGAATGCCTTGATCGTTTTCTGTTGATAACTTCATTTCTTTTTTACTGTTGTTTCAGCTTACTCTGTCAGCTTATTCCAGGGAGGGTTGTCTTTATAGTCTGCTCTAGACTTGATTTTTCTTTTTCCATTTCTCTCTCAGGGCTTTTCTGTGGTCACTTCAGACTTTGATGTTACTCATGGATGGATAACGTCAATAATACCATCCTGTCAGCTTTATGTTCTGGTCCTCTTCTCTCCTATCTATTGAAATGCTTTGAGTCTTCTACCTTTTGGCTACATCGTAACTTCCTAATTGTAAATACTGAAATCAGTTTCTTGAGTGGGACAAACATTGCTTTCCATGTCTCTTGCTCGATTGCTTGGTTTAACTGAGGTCTTAACTCTGCATCAGGCCTAATACCATGGATTTGTCACAAATCTCTCTTATCTATTATTCTGATTAAATGTTTCTGAAATGCTGATAGAACTGGGTTCATTTCTATGTCTACTGCTTCAGTTGCTCTCTTAATACGTTGTTTCTGAGCCACAAGTGTCTGAACTACTGAGATTCAGAATGCTTTATACAGAAGCTTTGTCCCCTATAGAAAGTGAAATTATATCATCTGTCACATCTGTTTGGTCCCATTTAACAAAGCCAGCAAGAACCCAAAACTTCCTGTTTATCAAGATTGAAGTATAGCCATTCTCTTCAACATTAAAGACTCAGTGAGTTTTAGGGTATGCCTGTATACCACTAGTCAACTCTTATAATTTTGTCACAGGTTTTTAGAACTGTGATATTTCTCAAAGGTGCAAAAGGCATCATGACCTTAGGGTCAGGACATTCCATCTGTAGACATTAAAGGTGTCTTTTTAGTAGGCTGCGTAGAGATGACATGCTGCTTGGTTTTAACTGACTAGAGATTCTGGAGGCTTCAGAAGGACAAGGTCAGTTCTAGAGAGTAGATGATAAAGCACAGAACATTTGACTTCTTAAAAATTGCTGTATTCTAGCTTTACATTCTGTTTCACCTGAAGAGTAGGAGTTTCATTCCAAAAAAAAAAAAAAAGGAATGTTTTTTCTGTGTCAAAAAAGAGTGCTGTTGCTATTGCTAGCAAACCCTTCCAATCTGGTACAAGATATTAACCTTCTTGCCTTGTTGTCACCAGGTTGAACAGTTAACAAATCATCTAAAAGAAAAAACAGACAAATGCAGTGAGCTTTTGCTCTCTAAGGAACAACTTCAGAGAGATATACAAGAACGTAATGAAGAAATTGAGAAACTAGAATGCCGGATAAGAGAACTGGAACAAGCCTTAATCATCAGTGCAGACAACTTGCAAAAGGTATGACTTGCTCTTAAAATGTTCATGTATTCACTACTTTCTTATTTCTTGAGAACAAAACAGTGTGTTTTTTTATTTGTTTATTATAAATGTTTTTTATCTTTAAAGATAGAGGAAAGGAAACAGTTTGGCACCATCATAGTGAAGGGAGAAATACCTCTTGAAGTACAACTGCAAGCTGAACGAGAAGCTGTGGACAGAAAGGAAAAGGAGGTAAAATACCTGTGAAATGCTCCATGTTTCCACTGATATTTTGGTTTGTTGGTTTTTTCATTCTGTTGAGTTTAGTGAACTATACCAATGACATTTTTTAATGGAGAAGCAGCACTCCAAATCCCTTTGAAATTCTCTTGTGAGCCATGATAATTGTTGTTGTTGTCTGTGTTAATGGTTATGACTAATGAGTGTTTCTGGAATCAAAATTCAGTCCAATTAAGAAAAAACTTGATAGTGATTTCAGCTAATTTTTAGTGGGTTTTAAAATGCCATTTAGTTTAAGGGCTCCATAATGCCACTGAGTACACATTCTTTTGTTCATGCATGCCACACCAGTTGTAGACATTGCATTTGAAAATGATGACATCTAACTTTTGGTATAGCTGTCTACTCCTTTTCCACCATTTGTTTTGCAAATATAGGTCACAAACCTTGAGGAACAACTGGAGCAGTTTCGAGAGGAGCTAGAAAATAAAAATGAAGAAGTTCAGCAGTTGCACATGCAACTAGAAATTCAGCGGAAGGAGTCCACTACACACTTGCAAGAACTAGAACAAGAGAACAAATTATTTAAGGTACTTGTGTAACAGAGAAGCCTAGAGCTTTTTTCTCATTTCTCCCCAGAAATAAATTCTTGGAAAAACACATGATGCCAAATTCTTCCTCTTTATCAAGCAGTTCAGTTTGCAAAATATTAAAAAGTTCATATAATTACTTCCTATTCCATGTGATTTCAATTCCTATGCCTTAAATACTCATACTAGAGTTTGCAGAAGATGTTATTTACAACTGTAACATGGTTTTGGGGTTTGGGTTTTTTTCTTTTTTTTAAGGATGAAATGGAACTCTTGGGACTAACTATCCAGAAATCTGAAGATGCCACCATGAAGGACCATCAGTTAGTGGCTGGGAGGCTTGCTCACATCATGCAAGAAAAGGAGCAGGAATTAGAACTTCTTCATGAACAAATTGCAAAACTGCAACAGCAACTTGAAGTCACAACTGATAACAAAGTACGTGCTTTTGAGATCTTTTTCAGAGCCCTCCTGTGTGTTACTAGCTGTATAAGGGAAAAAAAGAAAACCCTCCATCCTCCCACCAATTACATTATCTTCTATTGCTGCCTTAATTCTAAAATGCAAATGCTTCAGTTTCAAGCAACACTTTAATCCTAATCTGTTTTTCCTCTTATGTCTCATATTTTATGTATCTTCCCTACATTGATTTACCTTCAGTGTTATATTTCAGTGACAACTGCTGGATCATGTTGGATTTTACAAGTTTTTTAGCAATTGAACTTCTGTGCTTCATGAGCTTGTGTAAATACTTTGTCATACTTTGGTTGATGTGGAAACAAAATTACACATTTTATTAGAAACTGGGAGCAAGCGAGAAAGAAGAAGATTAGTCTTTCTTTTATTTGCTGAGATTTAACACCTGTAGCTTTCTGTTATTTTTCAGTTATGTGGTTTTATGGTAATGAACATCATCTTCTGGCTTACTTCCATTTTATGCAGATATCACACATTTGATTTCAACAGAAATACTATCTATTTTACTTGGATGTAAGTGACAGCAGAAACAGGCCTTCAGTCTCTTCATTTCTTTACAGAAAGAAAATTGATTTTTTCAGTGGGTGAATTTTGCATCCACATTTTACCAAATTTCACATTTACATTTTAAATGTGGAAATTTATTAGTCATAAACTTTAAATCTAAAGCAGGTGTTAATCAATAAGGTAAGAACAGGAGTTCTATTACCCCTCAGTAGCCAACTGAACATTTTGGGTAACATTCTACTAGGATATATTGAATCCACTAAAGCAGTAGTCCAGTTGAGCTGGATAATTTCACTGAGTTTTTTTCTGTGCAAAATTTAGTTATAATGAACCTCAGTGAATAATGACAAAACTTTGAATTTGATTTAGGAAAGATCATAATTTAGGAATCCAGACTAGTTCTGTTTTATACAGTCACCACACTAATGCAGCTACATTTCTTGCCTTGAGAAAAATATCCAGAATTCAGGTCTAATTCATTTTAATGACTGAGTCTTCTCCTGTTATATGAGGTTTTATGTCCTTAATTTCGTCCTCTTACTCAGTTATATTTCCTAGGACATTAAATAATGATGCTTCATGATGATGAGATCAGTATTAAAGACAAATAGATTGTTCTGAGGTTAATCCCTTCCCTACTCCCTTAGATATCGTCATCCCACGAAGTACTTCTCTTCCAATTGCTGTATTTGCCTTCTGTGGTCCTTTATTCCATTATATTATGATGACTAAAACAAAACATTATGCTGACTTCATAGCAATCGCCAGGATCACTGTTCTTTTCTTCTGAAAACCAATGACTTGTTCATAGTTTATTTAGTGGTTTTGTGCTTCCTGTAGTTTCTGTAGATTTTTAAAAATAGGCTCTTGATTGGTAGATTAGCCTGTCCAATTTATATGGTCTTCTTTATCAGTTTTTTTTTTTTACATATTATATATATTTCAAAGTCATCTTGTTATTGTATTTAACTAAACCTAATGAAGTATTGAGAAAGAAAGGAAAAAGCATGGCTATTTTAGTAATAAATAGAGTAATCTTTCTGCTCTTCCATTTTTAACTCTTCTGGAATATTTTTGACAGATTTCTTTCTGCCATTGTAATTTCCAGTGTAGAAGCTCTGTTCGTTTCAGATCTCTAGATGTTCCCTTAAGAAAACATTCACTTTGTTTCTTAGACGTACTGCTTATAATCTGGTGTGTCCTTATGCTGATGTCATAAGGGACTTTTTGTCATTCTACACTCTGATGAGAATTTGCTCTCACTGCAGTGTAACAGGCAGACTTTAAAATTGATTTTATAAAATTTATTGTATTGGAATCTGATAACTTGTCTTACTATTCCTTTTGCAAAGACTTTTTTATTTATTATATTTAGTGTTCAACACCAGTCATTCCATTTTTTGTGTCCATTCATTTATTTCTTGTAAGAAGCTGGTATAAGATGGTGTCTCTTTTCTACATCATAAAGTTGTTACCTTCATATTTGCTCAGTTACATAATTTTATTAATTTCTTGGAGTTTTGAGCTGTTTAACATAGCCTGTCATTTTAAGTGTCTTTAGAACTAATCTAGGAAAATATTATTCTTGCTCTCTTCAAGTCTTCACCAGTCTCTTTGAACTTTGTTTGGATAGTCATATACATTTAAAACTATTTCTTTAACTTTGTCCCACTTTACTTTCATTTAAACTACAAGAAAGAAATAACTATGTCTTGGGTCTATGGATACTTGTCCCACCTGTTCTTGTGCACGTTTACCTGTGTTTATGCATACACACATAAAAAGAAAAACACATATTTAGGTTTGTGTTAGAAAATGTCAGAGTCATTTGATAGGTATTTTCTGTGCTCTCAGACCAAAAGGCATGTTAAAATGGTATTCTTCAACACAATTAATTAAAGGTCTATTTGTATTTAAAATACACATCCATCTTAAGTGGCTGTGTCCTATATAAATCTACTTGACACATGAATGAGTGGTTCTTTTGCATGAGGAGCATAGTATCTGTCTAATTTAACTGAACATATGAACATATCTGACTTGTGTATGGTAAGCTTGAGTATTTTTTTTTTTTCCTTAAAGGAAGTTCTTTGTGTAATGCAGGAAAACTTATCTGTAAGTTTTAAGCTTCATAAATCTTGGTTCCTTCAAATTCTTTGAGTAAAAATAGTGTATTAAACCTAGATTTCATAAGAAGATTGTATAGCAGACATGAGAAAAAATATCTGATGATTTAGTATTTACCCGTTATGAAGCTCTTGTATTTTTCTTCTCCAGGTTATTGAAGAGCAAAATGAGCATATACGGGAGCTTGAGGCCCAGGTGGAGTGTCTGAAAAGTGATCAAGAACGTGTGAAGAAAAAATATGATGAGGAAGTAGAACAGTTGAATGATGTAATTG
>NW_008583395.1:0-30985 GCF_000691845.1 Merops nubicus | reverse complement strand
GCAGGAACTGGCAAATATTGAACAAAAATTACCTGCAGACATTTCTGCTTTTCAAGAAGATGCTGACAGTCTGAAACACACTCTTGAAACAGTTCTGGCAGAAAAGGAAGCTTTAGAGAAGCAGGTAGAAAATATAAATGTAGAGGCATCTCGGACAAAGAATGAGCTTGAGGAAACAAAGCTAAAAATGAACCAGCTACAGCAAGAAATGAGTATGTTAAAAACAGAGCATGAAAGAATAACAGAGAAATACAAGTGTGCACTGGTGAAAAGTGGTAAGGAAAAAACAGACGATGGAAGCATTGTGAAAGCTGAAGAAGTTGAAGAAGGCTTATGTGAGAAGGTAGAGTTGCTAGATCAGTCCCAGCTTAGGTCTTTGGATGAGAATACAAGAGTTGCCATTAACAAGATGGAGGTACAACTCCAGAAGCTTCAGGCATGCATTAAGGAAAAAGATTCAGAACTGTGCCAGTCGTACAATAACATAAAAGACCTGAAAGAGCAAAGGAAAGCTGAAAGAGAAACGCTTGAAAAGAGGATATTAGAACTGGAGAGGACATTAGTGGAGAAAGTTGCTGCTGGTCTTGTGAGTCAGGTCCAGCTAAATGCAGTTCAAGAGCAAAGGAAATTCATGCAGGAAATTCAGGAAGCTTCAAAATGTGTGGAGGAAGCAAGCAAGAATACCCAAACAGAGGGTTTGAGTGATAGAACTGAAAATGAGATGGATTCAAAATTATCATTCTTAACACAGAGGCTTAGTGAGATGGAGGACCAACTGGCAACAGTAAACCATAACTTGGAACTAGAAAAAGAAAATGTAAAAGTTGCACAAAAGGAAGCTAAAGTGAAAGAAGAGAGACTCCTAGAACTTCAGCAGTTACTAGAAGAGGTTCAAGAAAAATACAAAGGAGAGATTCAGAAATACACTAAGCAAGAAGAAATGCAGACACATCAGGTAATTAGATTCCATTTTCTTTTGGCTTGTTTTCATTAAAATATGCTATTTTATGTGAACTATAATGAATTAAACACTTGTTAATGAGACTAGTGATAGGCATATTCTACTGTCTGGGGTAGACCATAATTTCTCTGTTATTTCTAGAGTCACAAAGAAGAGAAGGGTGTTATTTTAGATGAACCCCAGTATCAGTTTCCATTTTGCATGAAAAACTCTTCAACTTTTCATGAATGTAGGATGATTTTGAATTTTGGCCACATACTTTCTTATCCTTCTTTATGGTATCAAGAGATCAAAATAAGAGACAAAAATTCAAGTGATAAAAATTACCTCAGAGTTCAGAATTGTAAGGAAATGATAGCAAGTTGTCTGTACAGTTTTTGATTGGGGGAGGTTCTTTTTTTATGTATGCTTTGATTTTGATTTACTTTTTTTTTGTCTTCGTGTCTCAACTCCAAAGATATTTCCCATCAGTGTTTTTTATCAGTATACATTTGTCCTGATTTCCATCCACTGCTGGCTATGTTGCCTCTGAATTAAAGCCTTCAGTCAAAATTGACTGTGCTTGGTATCCCAAACATGAACTTTGAAGGTTCTAAGACCTTTCAGATTTCCAAATGCCGATTGGATGAATGTCATAAATGGCTTATGAGTTGTAGTAATATTATCAGACTTCATTCCATAATATTGTCAGACTTCGTCAGACTCTGTAGATCTTCTGCCCTGTGCTTTGTACATGGTGTAGCCAACTTCTGCTTGCAGTTCAGTAAACTGTAAGAAGACAGTTTTTCCCTCTCATGTTTGTCTTTCCTCCCACACTTAGCCAGATTCTGGGAGTTAATCTAGGAAAATGGTCTTTCAGTCTTAATTTTTTGAGGCTAAGTTAATCCAAATAACATACATTTGTTTTCACCTACTGTCTTTTCACTTGTGGATTTTGTAAGTTGGTATGAAAATGATCAGTGCAGTCAATACTTTATTTTTTGCAAGATTCTTCACCATTTTCCATATCTTGTGTTGCCATGTAGGTAGGAGCACAACTCATGGAATGTCAAAAAGAAAATGTGTTTATTAATCAACTTGAACTAGAGCAAGTTAAAGAAGAGGCAGCTGCTGCTAAGGAAGAACTGAGCAGTTACAGAGAAAAGGCAGAAAAACTTCAGCAAGAACTAGCAGTAAGAACCGAATTGTTCCGTATTGTATTTAAAGCAAATTATTACAGGGACTTACTGGGCAAATATGCATTCTGTATGTTTCTTTATTGTACTGAGAATGCCACTGAGAAGAACGGTCACTCAGTACCTACTGTTAGTGGAGTAGAGCTGATGCTGTAGACCAAATCTTCACTTGTTGCTGAAGTACATAGTTTTACAGTCCACTATAGTGCAATAGTGGATATGGAGCTGTATTTCTTAGGAGATAGTATTTGCTACCATGTGTCATAACTGCTTTAAAATAGGACTAAACTGAGCTCTAATGGCATAGAGGGTTGTTTAGGTCTTAGATTATTTTTTTGTTGTTGTTAAATATTTGGATAGACTCTAATTCAGATTCGCTGTATTTACAGGTAAAAGAAGAAAGTCTGATAAATCTTCAGGAAGACCTGTGCAAAGTCAAAAAGAACCTAGTTGAAGCAGAAGAGAGGCTTGCAAGTTACGTGAGCAAGGACAAGGAAATGTCAAAAACTGAAAGCAAAAATGGTGCAGAAACACTGTGTGATTTGTCCAGCAATGAGTTGGGTCTGATCAGAAAAAGCTCGGCATCGCAAACAGACGAGACTGTGGAAACCAACAGCTGTATCCAGACTTCACCAGTCCTTGTTAAAAATGCAGAAATACAAATTGATTTGCAAAATGGATGTTCCTCAGAAGAAATTGCAGAGATCATAAGAGAATTTACTGAAAAAATTGACCAAATGCAAGAACTCCATGCTGCTGAAATCATGGACATGGAGACAAGGCATATCTCTGAATCTGAAGCATTAAAGAGAGAGAAGCTTGTTGCAGTCCAAGTATTGACTGAAGAATGTAATTCTTTAAAGGAAGTAATAGAAACTCTCCAAGCTAAAGAGGTATGTATCCTGTTTTGTATTCATTGAACTACTTCTGGGTTTGCTTTCACTCCTGCTACAGGAATTCCCATTTAAAGTCTGTTAGGTGTGAACAACCTCATGTTAAGCATAAAGCTTTTAAGTGTTTCAGTGTTTCCCCAGCTGAGGGAGACATTGTGAACCCTTTCCTCAGCAATTTAAGTCTGGGAGTATGCTTGACTTTGGGGTGCTTTCTTGAGCTACTGCTGTGCTACTTGGACCTGTCCTGCTCTGTGAAGTGGTGGCAAGTGTAGGTCACTCTACTGAATGCCATCTTTCTCGTCTCTTATGACTTTGATTGCAGTGGAAACTGAACAAAGAGGCTGATACCATTCCCTGCTCCTTAGAATTAGCTCCCTTATTGTGAGTGGGTGTGGGGTGGTTAAAGATTTGTTTGTTCTCTTTTCTAAATACAGGGAATCCCAGTTTCTGGATTAGCACATCCTCTACCATATCAGTCTAGAGATGGAGGTTCTAGTGGTAAGAAGCTTGTTTTTATAGAATACAAACAGCATTATAAATTAAATCTATTTTTTAAATATTGTTTACCATTAAAGAGTTTACATTCTAAGAAATAAATCCAACTACTCAGATAGAAGAAAAGTGTGTCACACTAACAAAAGGTGCTGCACATGCCATGTCTATTAACTTGCTAGGGAGGGAAACAGCTCTCTGGTAGTGGGAGTTGATGACAGATACTGACTTCTCCGAGAGCAATAAAAATTATTAATATGAACTCTTTCATTGGCAAAGGCAAAGCATATTAAGGGTGGGGTCACTTGACAGAAATGTTTGTGCAAATAGTTCTTTCTCTTTTAGAAATCTGGGATTTTTAAGTTGTTTTTCCTTTTGGGGTGTTTGGTTTCTTTGTTATATTGTTTTTTTTGTTTGGGTTTTGGTTTTGTTTTGTTTTGTTTTTTAGTTTTGTTTTGCTGTTACTGCTTTGAAACTGAAGAACTATAGAACAGGTAGTCTCCAGGCTTAGAGTTAACTCTAGTGACATTCAACCACTTGTTACAACAACAGACAAAAATACTTTTTTGATGCTTGTTCTTCAAAGATTCATGGTAATCCAGCTTTCATGTTATCTCTCCTTTTATTTCAGACTCCAGTTCAGACTGGAGCCAAGGAGTGTGTCTTGCTCAGACCCAGGGATCTGACACGATATCTGAAGGCATAGATGAAGGTGACTCTTCAACAGATTTACTTCCAAAAAAAATTAAGGTAAAATAGAACCAATGTTTTTTTTTTATGGAACAAGAGTGATACTACCAACAGCATAGATTAGCTGCTGCTTGATTAGTGGAAAGACAGCCATTGAGATAATTTTTAAAGTGTTGCTTATTTTAATAGATTTTAAAACACTTCTGATAAGTGATGTGCATTTTTGCATGTTAAATATGAGTTTGGTTACTGCAGACTTGTTAATTATAATTCTTTTGAGTCACTGTGTGTTAATTATAATGTCATGATCATATATTACACAATTTTATAGATTCTGTTATTGTAACTGTAGAATAATATCTATATTATGAAAGTAAACAAATGTGTTTATTATAAACAATAAAGGTGTCAGGCTTTTAAGTACATTAAAAAACAAAAAAAAGCCAGTCTTTTGCAACTAAGCCCTAGCTTAATAGTGGTTTCAAAAAGTGACTTGCAAAGCTCACCTGGAAGCTTCTCAGGACATTGTTTTTAAAATGTCAGTTTACAATTTGCATATAGGTTTGACAGGTGAACTTTGGGAATTTTCATTTGAAATGGAGGAAAAATACACCTATTTAATAAGTCCTGTTGATGGCAGATATAAAGAACCGGCTGATACTTCCATTTTTGACATGAGGAACCATAAGTAGTTTCCTTATGCTAGTCAATTTAGAATTTAGAATCTGTTTTCCAATTTGGATGAAGTAATATTATTGTTACTATTGTAACTGGAATTACTGATTTCTTTTTGTATTTATTGTAGGGTTTGCTGAGGGCAGTCCATCATGAAGGCATACAGGTGCTTTCTCTCACTGAGTTTTCATATGGAGAAAGAGAGATGCCACCTCTTAAGCAAGAGCAAGAGTCTTGGCTTGAGGAACGAAAGGCTTTTCTAAGCACCATTTCTTCTTTGAAAGACCTAATTGCAAAAATGCAACTTCATAGTGAAGCTGAGGTATAAATAATATCCTAAGATTATATCTAAAAAAAAAAAAAAAAAAATTCATGATAACCTTACAAGGGACCTTCACAATTCATGTTTAAATGCTTTAAATATACTGCTACAAGGGAAAAGATTTCAAAACCAAGCAGTAAACCTGAATGTCACACTTCCTGATAATAAGCTGTATCTTAAATTAGAGCTTGCATTTGTTCTTCTATGCATTGAAAGCACAATATTAATCAGTGATCTGTTAAAACCTATTAGGCCGTGCCTGTCGAATTACCCCAGTTAGGTTTATGGATATGTGTATCTAGCTTTTATTACTTCTGCATTTCCTTCAGCATGTGAAGTGGAGCGACTAACTTCATATCATTATAAAATTAAATCTTGTTCATACATAGTAGCTACATACTACCACCTAGCTATGAGAGCCTAGTAACATAAAAATTAAAAGGATAGTGTGATACAGTAACATAATAAATACACAGGTCTAAGCTTTCAGTTACAAAAGCTAAATTTCTTCCATATAAAACACAGATAAAAGTTTAGCATTTGTGGCTACAGAAGAAATCAGAACGTGTGCGATAAATACATCCATTTGTATGAATAAATACATCCATTTGTATGAACAAATATTATGTAGCTATTTAGTGAGAAAAAGCCAAATACTCCACTGAAAACACACACTTTACATAAAATGGTAATGACCTATCTCTATGTAACCTTGGAATTCTGCTCTTTAAATTGTTTTTATACCACTGCAGATTTATTCAAGTACTGAATCTCCTGAAGGTGTCTCAGACTGGCGAGGAGAACTTCTGCGTGCTATTCAACAGATTTTTGTGAGAGAACAAAATGTTCTTCTTGCTGCATTTCAAACTGAACTTGCAGAACTGGGCACAGGAGATGCAGTGATATTGATGAATCAGTTAGAGCACAGACTGCAAGAGCAGGTAATATAAAACATACTGTAGTCAAAGTGTGTTTGTCTTCATTAGACTTTAATTTTAATTTTGATTGTATAAATCCATTTTAAAATGTGTTAATAGTAATTTTGACAGTCTGAAGGGTAATAAAAAAAGTAATACTTCTAAGAAGAAAAGGTCCTTAAGAAAGAAAAACTGATGTGTTGTGGGAAAGAGATTTTTGGGTTTGCAAGCTGTAGAAAAAATACAGCCTTCAGACATGAATTTTGAATTAAACACAGTTGTCCTGAGCTTGATTTCATTAAGTTAATTAGAATTCTGTTACACTGTCTAAGTGAAAAGGTAGCTCCTATATATGAAGCAAGTTGCGAGAAGAGGAAGAGATAAGGCTGCCAGGGGACAGAGAGGTTGGTTGTCTCCTCTGGAGCATGGAAGCATTTGTGAGGAAAACTACAAATGGCCATTAAACTGATAGCTTTTTTGATGCTATCATTTTGATGCCTAGTAGAAAAATAAAAAGATAAAAGCAGTTCTTCAAAATATTGTAGTGTTGACTTAATTATTACTTAATTGAAAAAAAATGCACTATCAATATCTAAGTAAATATTCACACCATAGATATTCTAATAAAATCTGTTGTGTTGTTTTTGTTTTTTTAATGTTTCTAATGCTAATAGGCTGCTAAGCAGAGAGCAGCAATGGACTGTCTTCAGAGTGCAGACAGAAGAAGTTTGCTGATGGAGATTCAAGTATTACATGCTCAGATGAACAGTAAGAAAAATAACCCAAAGAGAGAACAAGAGATGGATTCAAAAAGCCAAGGTGACTTTTGTGGCTGTACATGCTCTATTTCTAAATGCTTTCCTGGCAGTGCTCATAATGTTGTAGGTGAAAAAATCCTGACATTCTCTGCTCACTGATTTTGGTATTCATGTTCCAAGCGTGCATACTTTTCATCTTTTCCAGTCTCATTGGACGAAATTTGCAAAAGTCTGTGTTCTTATGACTTGTATCAAATTGAAAGTGATACAAAGTTATTTCAATTGCTATAAAAATCAAGCTTTTATTTTAAGGTTATTTTCCGTATGCACTTTAGTGTTTAGGTTCAACAGCTTTGAAATTCTTTTAAGTTGGATAGTCAGTCACAAGTAAAGTAAGAAGCAATGAGAATGAAAAACAAAACATTCAGAGAACACGTATACTTCAAAAATTAACTGACAGCTCACTGTCAGTGTTTTGTCACAAAATTGGGTCACATGCATACATGCATAGCTAACTTTAGTTATGTTAGTCATAACCCAACATATTGATATGGTTGTGCACATAGGCTTTTAAAAAAGTTTAAAAGTTAAAGCGATTTCTTGGAATATATGAAAAGTATTCCAGTATAAAAGGTATGGTTTTGCTTTCACTCCACTATTGAAAGAATATATTATTTTAAAATATCACTCTTAAAGATAGCCTTGTGATCATTCTCTGTGCTAGCGGAAACCTTACCCAAAAAGTGTTGTTTGCTTACTAAGTAATTTCTGTATTAATGGTACTCTCATTAGAAATGCTGGAGTATAATATCCAGCGGAAGCAGTCACAGATACTGGAGATGCAAGTGGAGCTCCAGAACATGAAGGACAGAGCAGCTGAGCTTCAGGAGCAGCTGAATTCAGAAAGGATAGTGGGCACTGAGCTGAAGAATGAACTTGCACAAGCCAAACTAGAGCTAGAAGGAACCCTTAAAGCACAACACAAGCACTTCAAGGACCTAGAAACCATCAGGTATGGCTTTCAGTGCCAAACTTTGTGTTGACAGTGAAGATGATCTTTGCTATTTTGTCTCAAATGATAGGAAGTTGATCTCATATAATATAAATGATTCTCAGTTTTTCTAAATCTTAGCTGACAAAAAAATATACTTCTGTTACATTTGATGAAAAATGCAATTTTATAAATAAGATCTGATTCATGGGTTGATTTAATGATTTGGTAATATCAAGCTTCTTTTCTTTCAAATTTTGATACATTAGACTACTGTATACAAGCTAATAATTTTACCATCTTTATTAAAGGCTTTTCTGCTTCTAAAACTGAATATGGAGAAAAAAAACTTAGAGAGTTAGGATGACTTTGCAAGTACTTTCATATGAAATTCTGTAACTTCTGTGTGTTACTTTGGCATAGTCAACAGCGGAATTAACAGGCCAAATATTTGGCACTTAAGAAAGCCATTTATGTCTTTACCAGATGAATGTGCCCATGTGTGGTATCTTAATGTTCATCTCAGAGATAACAAATTAAGACGGAGTCTAAACTTATATTACTTTATAGATTACCTTATAGCCTTTGTAGACCATCGGGAGCAAGTTTCTTTAGCAAAGTAATGCAAAATTGATTTGAAAAAACCTGAAAATTCAGGGCATAGAATTTTTTTTTCCCCCCAAGATTTTTTGTTTTTTCCTTTGAGATATATGGCATGCAGTTGCATTTCCCCTGCATTCTTCCATATTTTGGCCAATGACTGGATTAAGTTGAACACTAGCTGCCTTTTAGCCACCAGTTAATGAAAAATGGCAGCTACAAAGTTAGGAGGATGAATGCACATTGTCATTTTTGAGGTATATAACTCTTTAACTTTTGTGTTAGGTTTGTTTTTCTACTTTTCACTGTTACTCCATGAGCAGTGTGTTCAGTGCATAAAATGGAATGTTATAAAGTAACTCATGATACAGTGATAGGAGCCATTGTCTAATCTACAGGTTGCCCATTTTTCTTTTAGGACTGAAGTTAAAGAAAAAGCAGCTGAGCTAGATATTCTCAAGGATACAATGGCCAGCGAACAGAAAAAATCAAGAGAGCTGCAGTGGGCTTTGGAAAAGGAAAAAGCTAAAATAGAACGTAGTGAAGAAAGAGGAAGAGAAGAGCTTGAGGTATTCTATAATTCCAAGTGACCTGGAACATCAAGTAGTGCACACATATTCTTTTGGTTAATATTTCATCTCAGCTTACATTTTTGTTCAATGTGTGCTCCATGTTCTGCGTTCCACAGCAGCATTATATTGTCTAGAGGTGAAGGAAGATAAATAGAAGCTGTGTGTCCAAGAAATAAAAAGGCCTGATGCAAATTCCATTTTAATCAATAGGAATTTTGCAACGGCGTTTTTCAACGCCGGGGACAAGAAGAAAAGGTTCTAGTTTGTATAATAGCCCTCAGATATTCAAGGGGACAGGAGGTTGCTAACATGGCTACAGATAGGCCCCCACTCCCCAGCCTAACTCATAAAAGATAGTACTGAAAAATATTATTTAAAGACATATTTTTCATCTCCATTTTAAAAGTCACCTCATGAAAACCAAACTAGGGAGTTTAGGAGAAAATGCATTAGTAGCTTCCATGGTACCTCTTGCAGTATTTTATATGGTGACAGAAAGAGAACAGGCATCCTAATACAAGTATTAAGATAACAGAGAGATCACTTTAACAGCACAGGTTTATTTACATCTTGAAATGTTAAGCTGCAAAATCACTTTCACAGTTTTAGAAAGTATAAGTAGCTAGTTATCTTCAACTTCACAACTGCAGCTGTTTGTATCTCATAAAAAGTATATGTTACAAATATTCTTTTATGAGATTATCTGATTTTAGCATAAAGACACTTGGTTTGTATTTTAATAGCAGATGTAACTGCAGCATTCAGAGTATTGTCACGTTAGTTGTGAGCAGTGAAACCTGTTAAAAGCAATGTGTAGAGGTAGCATATTTACAATTTGCAGAAGATAATGGAAAGTGTACACAAATGGCTTTAATGAGTTCTTGTCTTCTGTTTTCTTATGGAAGGATTTAAAATTTTCACTTGAAGATCAAAAACAAAAGAACTTACAGTTAACTAAACTTTTGGAGCAAGAGAAGCAGCTGTCAGCTGACCTGCAGCAGAAGATTGAATCCCAGGAAGCAGCCAGTGCTGCCCAGCTGTCACAGGAACGAGGCCGTAGTTCTGAGTTGCAGGTGCTTCTTGAATCAGAGAAGGTTCGAGCTCTTGAAATAAGCAGTGCCCTAGAAAGGGAGAAAGAGCTGTGTGCTCAGCTTCAAAGTACTGAAGATAAGGGGCAAGCTGGAACACCAAATCCATCTGAAGAATTACTTAAAGAGCTACAGAAACAAATGGATGAAAAGCATGACCGCATAGTGGAGTTAGTGAGTGAGATGGAGAAGTATAAACTGGAATCCGTGCAAATGAGACAGCAAATGGAAAAAGAAAGGCAGATCCAGAGGAAAGCATTACAAGCAGAACAAGATGCTAACATAATAGCACAGAAGAAACTCCATGACCTGGAGTCCAAAGTAGAAGACCTTCAGTGGCAGCTTGGAGAAAAGAAGCAAGAAGTTCATAGGTTAGGGAGTGAAACAAAGAAGTTGCAGGAAATAATTCAAGAACTACAGAAAAAAGAGCAGGAGAATGAAGGAAGAAGGGAAGCCAGAAGGACACCAAGCCACAATACAAATGAGGTACAGTAGGACCGAGAGCAATATGTCATACTGAACTATGCAATTTGGCTTCTAGTTCTTTTGTTCAATTTGGATTGTGTATCATTGTGCCTTTAGTCAGTGTGTAGAGTAGTCTGCAGATGACAAAATATGGGCACCAGAGAAAGGTAGAGCATTCCAGTTTTGCTACCTAAAGTTATTCACACACATCCTCTGAGAGTGAAGCTGTAGAGATGTGATGCACAAGAAATGCATCTGAATGGGTACACATAACTGGTAGCTCAGTATAGAAGAATATTCCCTGCAGCCAGGCACAGGAATTAACTATACTTACTCAGGAGTGGCCAGTGGTCAGCATTTCTAGTTCATAAACCACAAGTGGTCTTTGAAACATTTAAAAGTGATCTCCCAACAACTGAATTAGTTGAAGGAGCAAGTAATCTAACAAGAATATGCATGAATATGTATATATTAGCAAACAACAGAAATCAAGGTAAAAAAAAAAGAATTTAGCCTGATTTTTCGATGAATGAAAGTTGGAATCACTGTTGCCTGTAAATTTTTCTCTCATAAACATTTTTGAAAAGTCTTAAAATTATTCTTAAATTACTTTCAAAACTCTTTAGAAACTTCCCCGTAAGAGATAGGTATTACTGGGTGAATGATTTGTGGGTAGGCTATCAGAGCATTAGCAGGAGACTTGCCTCTTTGCCCATCCTGCCATCGTTCCGTGCTTTTTGGCAGCTGTCTGTGGAGCCAGGAAGGAAATTTTTCTTCCAGTATTGGGGGGTTGTTAGTGAGGGTGAGGAGCATGTGTTCACTGCAGGCTTTGCTGGTGGCATCATCAGTGATACGGTTGCCTGTGACAGTGGACTGACCTCCATGACTGTAGTGGGCTTTTCCGGTCCTGTTCCTCAGACTCTGAATTGGTCACCGAAACACACGGGCACAGTTGCCCAAGTTCCATGGACAGCTGGTAAAGGAGCTGCTGGTGGAAGAAGCAGAAGGGTTTGGTGGCTTCCTGCTGGCCAAGTCTGTTGAATGGATTCACAGTGTAGCTGTATGATTGCTAGATCTTAGTTGAGAGAGGCACCGTGCTATGCTATTCACAAATAGTACTTTAGTGGTGGACTGCAACAGTGGTATAGTCACACTAAACTGCTGTGCCAGAGTTGTTTGTTCTTCAGTTTCTGGGTGTGTTTCAGAATCAGATGTTTCCATTTTAAAGCACCTGACCGTGTGTATTACATGTATTTATAAATATACATATTTATGTACAGACTACCTGGGATACACCAAACGACAGAACAAGAAACTGGGTTCTCCAGCAAAAAATGGAAGGAGCTGAGACAAATGAATCAACCTACCCCATGCTGGTGGGAGGAGATCTCTCTGCTGCTACTGAAATTCTGGAAAATGTCAGGCAAAAGCTGCAAAATACATCTCCAAAGCTGAAGCAGTTGGCTCGGAAAGCTGCTAGCAGGTTAGGCCAGTCTTCAGCTACTTGGTTTTGTTAACTAACCAGTAAGCGAATATATTGGGTTTTAATCATAATTCACAGACTGCATACCTAGCTGATTTTGGGGTGGTTCTGATTTTATACTATATGCCATTACTTGAGATACAGTGATGTAAGACGGGATCACAAAGTATCAAGTGTTCCTCTAAATCTTATATGTTTAATGTAATCCTTTGTAAGTTACAGTAAAATTGTCCTTTTTTTCTTTGAGAAGTTATAAGGTTTATTTGGTATGGTGTAGGTAGATAATTTAAAAATAAATAGGAATAAAAGAATTCACTGTATAAGGGCATGGATATAGGGGTGATTGTTCTTGATCATCCTCTTTGCTTCTCTCAGAAAAAAAATATTTTATGGTCAAGTGAAGCTGATCTTAATTCTTATTCTCTCAGGTTACTTTCCTGTTAAGAAAAAAAAAAATAGTATGGTAGCAGGTCCATGGGAATTGTGAATCTGTTTTTATTTTGGTGTGATGATGCTTTAATATTAAACATTTGTTTTGAAACATTTGGGCAAAGTGGAATGCATTATATCTTGAGAATAGCCTAAGATTTTGCTCACACAGATTCAACAAATTTGTGGGAAGTAGAACCACACTTTTCAAATACACTTTGTGTAGAACATCCTTTTCTAAAAATTAGTGGAACTGTTCCATGCGAATTCTTTATAAATTGAAGCCAATTTATTTCATTTAGAGTCACTGAGCAGTCTTGAAAGTGTTGCCATGTCTCCAGTAACAATGCTGAAGTGAGTTGCTGAAGTCCCAGTGTGTATAGATGGATGAAATGTCCTATCAGGCTGGCTCATGGTGTCAGCCTTGTACCTGCCTCCAAAACTGCCATTTTTCTTTCAGATTACAGTTTGCAGCAACAGATGATCAAGACTTCATTGCAGTACAAAATGCTGTTGAAGAAGTTATTTCGGAGCTGCAAAAACTCTCAGGATTGCCCTGTCTGGAAGAGGTGAGAGTGCCGTGTTGTAACTTTGGTAGCATTTGGCTAATGAGCTACGAGCAGGAACCAGCAAGGAGTTATAGGGTCTGCACTTACCTAGGTCTGTACTTTATAGGGAAAAATCTGCTTCAGTGAGTGATCCCATTTGGAGTTACTGAGGTGTAAAAACACCTTGCCTTTTGTTTTCACCTTAAAAGTGAACTTTCAACTTTCAAATTAAAACTTTTCCAGTTTAATTACAACTTTTTTAATCTCATGGCTTTTTCTTTAGGAAAAGGTATTTTCCATTCAGCAGTATTTCTGTAACTGAGAAAACTTTGCTTAGTACTTCCCAACATTAAAATAAACTTTTAATATTTACTATATTGTGTTGATAACAGTACATTTCCTTTAACTGCCCTATATTTACCAAAGGAGAGGCAGTTGAATATTAAGTAGTGTGCATCTGTGTAAAAAATTAAAGTAGTTAATCTGTTACAAAGAATTTAACAATATTTGATTCTAACCAAGCTTGGCTTGGTCCTTACCTGCATTTTAAGAAAGTGCTTTCAACATGACTTGAAAAAAGCTTTATGGCTTTTCTTTTCCTCTATGTTGGAAACTGAACAAAGTAGAAAAGCTTTGCAAATTGTGGTGAAAATAACAATTTTAAGTATTCTGCTGTAGTACACAGGATAAGCATAGAAGACAAAGTCATATTAATCTATAGTTTACATGTACACTTACGTTTTCTTTATGTAATTTATTATGAAAATATAGGCATTATCTACAAAAATTTTTCAATGTAACCCAGTTATTTTCAAGTTTTCAGCTTGGATCTAATAGAAGTTTTGTTTGGTTTTCTTTCTTCCTTCTAGCTGAAGCTAGTGCTACCACCAGGGACTCCATCCAGCTCATTGACTGAGAGGCTGCTGAGACAAAATGCTGAGCTGACAGGCTTTGTCAGCAGACTGAGTGAAGAAAAGAATAATTTGAGGAATGCTGTTATGAAACTGGAAGAAGAAGTGAGGAGATACCAGCACAGACAACCTTCTGGAGACTATGTATGTCTTTAGTGACGCTGATATAGGCATAAAAGCATCATTCTTTGTCCTAGTCACCTCTGTGGGAGTGACCAAGGTGTCTGTCTGTCTTGGCTTCCCTCTTCAGAGTAAATGGGTGTGAGTTATTCTTGTCCTGTGGTCAGTATATGTTGACTCACTCTTTTTACTGTGATTTTTTTACTTTGTGATTTTAGGCAGCTTCTTTTTATTAACTGCTCTTTTCAATTCAATGGGCTTCTCTTTTTGAGCTGTATCTCATCACCATGATGAGTAGCAAATAGATCCAGATAACTTCAAGGTCATGAAGCTAGTATGATCCAGTGAGGGGGATTTTTAAATTTTTTTTTTTTTTGGGGAAGCTGTATTTTTCTAGTACATTGATCAGGCTCTTAAACTCATTGCTTCTGAGTGTTTAGGATGCAAGGGTGGGCTCAAATCCAATTCGTGGGTGGTTTTTCTCGTATTAATTTTGTGAGCTCTCCACCTAAGCGATGACTAGAATGACACAATTCAAGGTTTTCCGAACCCTGTGGTTCAAACTCAGTTTCTTTTCTCTTCAGTCTTCTAGACACTCATCAGATGCCGGAGTTAATATTGATACTCTTGTTGCCTCTGAGAAGGAAATTTGGAACAGAGAAAAGCTGTCGCTGCAGAAATCTTTGAAACAAGCCAATGCAGAGCTGTCCAAACTGAGAGCAGAGCTCAGGAGCGAGGCTTTCCTCAGAGAGCTGGGATCAGATTCTGAAAATGCTGTTCTAAGGGTAGGAAGACTTTGTTGCCCACATACTAATTACATCTGCTTCTTTCGTTTTGATTTTGGCTTATTTTTCATTGTGCTCGCTCTGCTTATTGTAAGTAAACAGATATTAATTCAGTTTTAAAATTTTCGTCTTCAGATAGCTGATTCTTAGTTTTTCTCCCCAGGAATGATATATGTAAGCACCTATGCTGTTCGTCTGTGTGTGCTCTGTTTCTTGCAGGTGTTCCTCAGGTTAATGAAGCTGCATTGAACAGTAAGCAGTAATGTAGTCTTCTCTCTGATAGTGAGAAATGAATAATCACAGAAATGCTGTAGGATTCATGTCAAAAATCTTAAAACTGTTGTCATTCTTGGAGCTAATGGGGTTTTTGTTTTTGTTTTTTTTTTTCTTTTTCTAGAGAGTTTATGGCAAATACCTACGAGCCGAGAGCTTTCGGAAAGCTCTCATATATCAGAAAAAATATCTGCTGTTGTTACTAGGTGGATTCCAGGAGTGTGAAGAAGCCACGCTGGCCCTCATTGCACGAATGGGTGGACAGCCTTCCTATACAGACCTTGAAATCATCACACATCACTCAAAGGGCTTTACAAGATTTCGCTCTGCAGTCAGAGTGTCCATCGCAATTTCAAGGTGAACTGGAGGAAGTTAGGTTTCAAACAGATAGGACTGTGCTGCAGCTTAATATATACTTTTCTAGCTCTCGAGTGGAATGTAGTACCTGTCATGTTCCCTCTTGTTTAAATAATACATTTTTCATAGTCATATAGTAGATACTGTGTAGGGTGACAGGTTGAGCAGAGCATAGGTAAAATCTGTAATAGAAATAAGCAATCTGGAGTTGAAAGGGCTTGGTAGTTGATAATCAAAGATGACGTGTACTGGGCAAAGTCATAATATTAGGAAAAAATATTAGCAATTTTGGGGTATGCGCTTTTAGTTACAAAGCTGTTTTCTGCAACTTAACTTGCTTTAAAGGTTAAGTTCTTACACATGAGTATAATATAGATTTATGAACTATTTTTATCTATTTAGCTAGTCCTTAGAATTCACAAGACTTCAGGTCTCAGACCAAGGATGAATAGAAATAGATGAGGAAGGAAAAGTGAAGGTTATTACTGCATAGAACTGCCATGTTGCTAGCAAACCTTCTTCACAAAGGTTTGAACCACCAGGCACTTTTGCTTTGTATTGATCGGAGCCTTGTGTTTAGTATAAATTGAAGGAACTAGTCATGGACCCGTTCTAAGTGAGGCTTTTACTCGTAGCACTCTGCAGTTACAAATTTGAGGATGTGAGATGGCAAAAATTATGTTTAGTATGGTTTTAAAATGCTGATGCCCTGTTTATTAGGTACTTGAGCCATTTGCTGTCCACTTAGACAATGGAATTGCAGAGGTGAAGCTGAAAGCAGATTTGGACAAAGATTTTTAATTTTTTTTCTTAGGGACTTGTATAAGGTCGTTTTCTACTTGATTCTTGGATTCAAGAAATTCTTATGCCTTCTAAAATTTTTTAGAAGATTAGCAGATTATTTTTAGCAGACTAATTCATTTATCTGGAAATTTGTTGTGTTGTTTTGTTTTGTTTTAATGTGAAATGCAGAATGAAGTTCCTGGTTCGTCGATGGCACAGAGTTACAGGGTCTGGTGTACTGAGTGTCAATAGGGATGTCTTTAGCCAGAACACAGGTAAATCACAGTCCAGTAATGACTGAAAAAATGGTATTCACAAGTCACTCTGCTGCTTAAGGGAAGATGTTTTTTCATTTTTATTTTCCACATGTGAAATGAATGGGATGCTGCTCCCCCTTCCTCTTGCAATAATTGCTTGGATTAACCTATTCCTCAGGTTTCTGAGAGTTTCCATGCTCAGCACAGACAGAAAACTCTTTGCTTTCACTTCAGTCTTGTTTTGGTCCATTGTGGGTGGGATTAAAAGAAATATGACAACTTTCACTATGGAATGTGTTTGTAAAAACCGTTTTAGCTGCATCATTTGGTTTATTGTAAGAGAGCTACACCTCCAGCTCTGAGAGGGGATGGTGAGGACAGGGACAGCCAGAGGAGTTACAGCAACTACAGGACCCACAGTGGGAACAGCCTGTTGACCAGCCTTTACCTCAGAACAAAAGCCTGTCATTCTTTTGTTACAGCTTAAAGTTCCTGGGAAATCTGGTTTTCTGTTGCTTTTCAGTAGAAGCCTAAGGAGAAACAGAAGCTTCTTTATTAATTCCTGGCTACCTAGCTCTGCACTAAAACCCTGTCCTGCTTAGCCTATGAGGGTTTTCTTATTAATATCATTGAGGCCATGATTTCACCTCTGTGTTTCTTTGAAGCAGTCTGGAAGTGGTCTGCATTTGTTAAACACCATTTTTGTGGTATGCTAATGGAAAACTCACATTTGAGGTGTTCCTTTTTGTTTGTTGGGTTTTTTTTGGTTGGTTGGTTGGTTGTGGTTTTTTTTTTAGTTTTCAAGACGTTGCTTTTTCTATTTCTAGGTAACGAGTTCCGGCCTGATTCATTCTCTAGTGGCATGGATCTTTATGGAGAACAAAGACATTCCTATAGATCCAGGTCAGACATGGAGTCTTCTAGATGTCCTGTAAACTTTCAGCCCAAGTACATTTTATTTTAGATTATTATTCTCTGTCAGAACACTGTTTAACTAAGTGAATGCATCAGTGCTTACTGCTCAGGTTTGTGATCTGTGATGTCATAAGATTTTAAAACTTTTTGTAAGGATACGTAACAAATACATCTCAGACCTTCAGTGTGTGTTAACTCATCACCTGATCAAGGCCAACGCTTGCAGACTTCTGATGTCTGATTCATGTCACGTTCTTGGAACTGGTGGTGGATTGCTGGATGGAGCTACGGTTATCTGCCTCTGTAGGGTCTAGGCTTTGCGACCGAGCAAACCTGTCCACCTTTCTGGTTGGCAGCAGAGTGTGGTGTGGGGAGAGAGGGGCTGCCTCAGGTGCCCTCAGCCAAAGGAAGGGAAAACAGGGCCAGGAAAAAGTAGGGCCACTCTCTGTGGCTGAAGAGGGTCATCTGGTTACTGTGGGATGGGATGTTCTTTACGGAGTATCATATTCCAGCCATTTGGTGTTTTCATTGTTATATAAACTACCTCATCATTTGTAATCTTAGTCTGTGGCAATCACAGTCATTTACGTGGAAAATATGGTTGATCTATTTTAGCCACTTTTGACTTGTATGTAGAGAAAGTAACAGAGACAAAATCCTGTGAAGACATCTGTGTCCTTGTTCACACAAGATTCTTAACAGAAAAGCACACTTGAATCTACCACAGCTTCTGCTGCAATCTCAGTAGGAATTTGCTTGTCAGTCTGTCCCAAAGAAATGCAGCAGCAAATTAGGTGCAATAGAAAGAAGAGGCAACTGGGAAAAACTGGTTTCTGTGGGGCAGGGAGTATGATGGCTCGGGCAGTAAATGGCAGGGGGTTTAAATGGGTGTGGTGTGCTGGCTGCCACGTGGCCAGGTTAAGGGACCCGTGGTCAGTAAAGTATCACTGCAATATTTTGCAGTGTCTGCTGATAACATTTGTTTTACTTGAAATTCTGCTTTTTTGAAAACATCTGTGTTGTTCTGCCCCTAGGTTCCAGAGCATGCACGCCGATTTAAACCCAGTCTCTTTCGCCTGTTCTCAGCTGCAGAACTATGATCCTGAAAGAGCTTTAACAGATTACATCCATCGGCTGGAGGCCCTACAGCGGCGGCTTGGCAGCGTGCAGTCAGGTGAGGGCTCGGACCACCCTCCCCTTCCTCCAGAGCAGAACAAGGCACAGTCCTAAGTGAGAAAGTGCGTGTGGGTTCTCTGAGATACCCAACAGGTATCTTTGCTTTTAGGCATTTCAGCCTTAAAACAAGAGGCTGCTCTGAGCTGGAGCTAAAAGCCCACTAAAAATAAATTGGTAGAATTCCCTGAAAGGAGACATGGAAGTATGCTTTACTTACCGATCTTGAGTTCCTTGGTAATACTTTCATTTTCCCTGATCTCTAGTAAATGAGCAAGAAGGATTCAGTTGGCCTCTTTATTAAGATTTTAATCTACATGGAGAAAAACACAACCTAAAAGATTGAGGAGTGGGAATACAGTGAGAATTTCTTCTCCTACCACTGCGATTACAGGTTTTCCAGCCCATTTGTCCCATTGTTAAGAGTCAGGGCTGGACTGGCCACTAGACAAATGCTCTCTATTAACAGATGCTCTCTATTAACCCCTCCCTTCCCCAAAGGGAAGAGAAAGGGAATAAGAGAGAGGTTTACAGATTGGAAAACTAAAACTACTTTAATGAAAACAATAACAATAAAATAGAATATATACAAAGCCAGCATCAAACCCAACCCCCCTGATGGCAATTACATCACCATCACCACTGGTGCTGTGGAGGAGGCACTGGGGAAGTCCCAGACTGGACTCAGGGGCAGATGGCCACCAGTCAGGAGCTGGATTCTGGAACAGAATTCAGGAATGCACAAGTTGGGATCAAAGGCAGAACAGCCAGACTCCTCCTTGGACACTGGCCATTGAAGAAGACAGCTTGACTCTTGTGGTCCTTCAGCATTATACCAACCGCAACGTATATGGAAGGGAATACCTTGTTGGTCAGTTTAGGGCCACCTGTCCTGGCTGCTCCTCCCCTCAGCTGCAGCCTTTTACTTTCTGCATCCCCACCACAGAATTAGCAGTGACTTTGGTCTGCACACCAGACTTTGGTAGTAATTCTAAACATGGAGTGCTATCACTGCTAGAAGCAGACGCTGTCTGTGAAAATACGGTCTTAACTTCAGAAATTGCTGTTAGTTAGAAGAGACTTAGCTGAAAAGTAAAATCACTGAGCAGAATTAATTCTGTTCTAACTCAAACCAGGACATATACAGATGATGCTAATTTTTGTTCTGCAAAAGGAGTACATCAAGAAAATTGTCAGATCAATGGGATATAATTCATCCAACTGGATTTTTGCAGTTACTGTTAGTCGCTTCAGTATAAAATCCATCCTTTGAGAAGTTTTGTTCTTAGAAGACTTCCCATGTAAAATCTTTCATGCTTATTCAGCTGAACATGTCGTTGGTGAATCCTCATGTACTTATTCCAAGTAATCTTGATGAAAAGTCTTTCTTCATCCTACAGGTTCGACGTCATACACTCACTTGCACGTCGGTATGAGAAGATAATACCCTTTCAACATCTCCATCACTGGCAGTGATGTTAATGGATTGCCTTCTGTAAATCTGTGCTCTTTCTGTGCTTTTGTATAATGTGTATATTGTGGGACCAATATGAACACAGCAAGACCACTGTGTACAGTACCATCCTGGCACACCCACGCAGACTGGGATTTATGTATATAGGCACTTGGTGTTCATGAGAAAAAAAATAAAAACCAAACACATACCAAAAAAAACAAAACAAAACAAAAAAACCCACCATTAAATTACATGTATATTTGTGGAATGCTAATTTAAATGATTAACTTATGAAGTGTGTATTTATCAAAAGGGTGCGAAGATGAAACTTGTGTATTAATGAAATTGAGCTACATTCAGCAAAGTTTACTTGCACTTTTTCTGGCAAGGCTACTGAAGTTACATCACCCATAATATTTGCTACTGGCGGTGCAGACAGAATATCACTTGTAGAGACCTATTTTTGTAATGGTAGAAGTTTTGAATTTTATGGGTATTTTGTCAAAGTACTGAAATAAAGATGACTTCATGCTTTTAACTGTGTTCAAGAACCACTCCCTTACTGACACTGAAAAAGTTGCTCTGAACTGCACTCCTCCCTCCTGCTCCTGGTGGCTGCAGCTTTACTTTTTACAGAATCCACGACGCTGGTACTAACAAGAAAAGAAGACAGGTACAGGCCTGGTTTCTGAAAACCCTGATCACTTCTGACCAGGGCTGGAAGGGTAGATACTGCATGCCCTCAGCTGCTGTGACCGATGCAAACTCAAGGTTTCATAACAGATGCACCTGAGATTAGGCTGGGAAAGGCAGGGCAAAGTCCTTGCTAGAGCAAGTGCTGATGAAGTGGGGGAGCTCTTTGCATTACTGACTTCATACTTACTTACAAGACAGTTTATTACAAATTTACTACTAGAAGTTTTTCAGAAATGACAGGGTTAAGCACAGAAAACTTCCCCAAGAGGTTTGTTTATAAATTTAATTCAAAGTTCCTGTGAGCCAGAGCTCATCACTAGTTATCATCACCACTCGTGAAACAAATGGCATTCAACAATTCTGAAGGAGGGGGACAGACAACGTTAGGCCATTTCGCTTCATTTGCAACCATTTTATACACAGACATACTCACAAGATTGTTATTTCTATGATCATATTGCTACTTTCACACTCACATCAAACTTCCAGAGAGCCTGACTTCCAGAATTATTTTTAGAAAATTATTTGTTGCTTTCTCAACCTAAGGACTTTACAGCTGCTTCAAGTTAGACATTTAAATGGTTCATTCTCAGAAAAGACTTCTCTGCACATTTTGTTGCATGCCTCCTATTCAGCTGTATAGTAACATTTTTTTTTTTTAAATAAGTGTGTGGGCACCTCCATCCCTAGCCTGCTTGGAACAGAATCACAGACATCAAAGGTACCTTCCTCTGTGGTGCCTATTCCCTGATGGATTTCCTGTAATTGGATGCAGAGGTGAGGTATGCAGTCTTACCCCTTGTTATCTGGGGGAAAGTAATCTTCAATTATCTTTCAAAAGCAGAGTTCAGTATTTCTTCACCTTGAAGAGTTGGCATGCACCTTAAAAATGTTACACCAATACCAAAGACAGTTTTTCTTTTAAAAATGCAATGAGAAATCTGTAGAACAAACAATTCTATATAGCAGCATTAAATGATGTGGGCAAACAGAGTTTTAAAAGAGATGCAACAACTTTGCCTTTGGTAGATTACTGTTGCTTTCCTACCAGTCTATGCAAAAGTTTCCATCTGCCACTCCTTTTTGTCGTAATTTTATTCAAAAGTCTGTTTGTTTACACAAGTGAAGTAAGGTTTTAGCTCCAAATTTTACAGTGCCCTCCTCTTGTATCTGATAATGGGGTTATTAGGTGTGTGTATCATTGTTGTATAATTGATAGTTGGAAAATAGTCATTGATGAGATCAAATTCGTACAAACGAAGCAAAGTAGACCAAATAGTCTTAATCTGAACGTAAGCGAAGTTTTCTCCAATGCAGCGATGACGGCCTAGAAGGGAAGCCATAAAAAAGCAGTCAGAATACTTGGTTCTTAGATCACCTTTGACAAGCAAACTTTATAAATTTTTAGAGTAGAGTACAGTAACTGCTTCTTTCCGTTCTAAACATGGGGCTCTGATGCTGCACATAAGCCATCACAGAACTCCATCAAAGCCCTGGTTTTATAAGCTGTCACTGCATGGAGCAGGCAGCGTCATTGTGTTGTTCTATCCTCACCAGAAAGCGTTCATTTATGATCCACCAAAGGAGTGCTTGCACCACTGAACAAAGAATATAAACTCTAAACATACTGTGATATTTGCAAACTGTTTTGGCATTTGGGACTCCATGTGGATTTTTGCTCTGCCTTAAACTTTGTATTACCAGGTTTATACCTTGATTTGAAAAGACTTGAGTCAAATATCATACATGCTAACCTAAAGTTTTGTTTTGCTTGCTACTCTGAGTGACGACTACAACTATTACCAATGCAAAACTATTGACTTCATGCTTCTAACAGCATGGAAATTTTCAGGCAGGAACAGAAAGAAAATAAAAAAAAAATATATCTTCAGATGCTACAGCGTGGAGAGGTGCTGTAGATGACCAGTGTGAGCCACTCCAGTACGCTGTCACTCAAGGAGGCGCTGCCTTTTCTACTTACCAGCGCCAAAAGGAACGTACGCGAACTTCTCTCCAGCTGCTGGGTTATCTTGGAGATACCTGTCAGGCTTGAAGTCTAGAGCATCCTTCCAGGAGTCCCTGAGTCTGTGGTTAACAGTGGGAGAGACGCAGACCTGATGGCCAGGGGGAATACTATAGCCAGCAACAGTCTACAAGAGAAAAGACCCCACACATCACAAAGTTTTTCTCCATTTTTCTTTTTAAAGTGTTACCTGAAGTGCTGTACCATGAGGCTTGAATTTCAGAAGATATTTTGGCTAAGCTCGTTTAAAATTAATGCAGCCTAATACTTCATTGTTTTACTTGTGCAGGGCACAATGTTCAAGGAGTTGCAGGAACCTTTCAAACTAAGCTTGACTTTCTATCTTACTTGTGCAAACACCAAGTTTTCTTTTGGATTTACCTTATCATGCATTAAGTGCAAGCCAAATTTTTCAATGATAGCTACTAAAAATACCTGGCAAATAAAAAAAAAAAAAATTAAATGGTAGCACCAAACTAAGCTCAGTTGAGACCGACAGCTAAAAGGAACGGTCAGTTTCGCTAAGTAAGACTGCAGATGGCTGTTACTAGGTCCCCTCAGAGCCTTCCCTTCTGCAGGCTGAACAAACCTTCTTCCCTCAGCTTCTTCACACAGGACCAGTGCTCTGACCCCCAAGTATCTTGATGGCCCTCTGCTTGCTTCACATCATCAACATCATGACTGCTGGGTGCTGGAGGGATCCAAAACTGGACACACATAATTCCCAGTGAAGGTAACAACTACAAAGTTCAGGTTATTAACTGTTTTCCTCAATCAACCCCAGCTGCACTCCCACTGATACAACCCAGGCTTCCATCAGCTTTCATCCCTGCCAGCAAAAACTGGTCATTCATGTTTTCCTTCTGCCAACCAGGAGCTGCCCCACCTGGACTTATCCCAGCCCTATTCTACTGAAGTGAAGTTGGCTCCAACATGTGTACTCACTTGGGGAGTTTTGGCCATTCTCATCATGGTCATTATAGGAGGTCTAAGCCTTAGAGTTTCTTTTAGACAGCGATCCAGCAAATTGAGATCCTTCAGCTGAAAACAGAGAAAATGATGTATCAGAATATAGCCAAGTTTATTCCATACAAACAAAATGGTATTTTATACAATTTAAAAAAAAAAAATCAGAGGAAGCATCTCATATTTATATATACTTTTTTAGATTACCCTGATAGGTTGTTTGTTTTTTTTTTCCATTTGATTCAATTAAGAAAAACACCTCTGAGCAGTGAAATCAAATACAACTCTCTTATTCATCCATCTCATGCGTGTTTTCTGATGCCCAAATAAAGAACAAGGTCACACTGCATCCCTTTCCTCAGTGGAAACATGAGGATCTTCCTCCTCTACTGAACTATCATTTCTTAAAGTAGATATTTTAGGAACTGTAATTTCCTTAATCAACACTGATATAAAACAAAAGTAGCAAGCTAAAGATTTACTTTGAGAGGAGGATTGGGAGGAGATACATTGGCAAATAGTGTTATAACAGACTGACTGTACCGGATTATGACTCTAATACCAAGCATATGACTACTTCACAATTGATTGTTGGGGTTTTTTTGTGTTTGTAAAAGTATAAAAATACCCATCAGGAACAATGTAACATACAAACCTGGTCATAAGTTAATGGTGGCAAGTCATCCCCACATACTGCTTTTTGTTCTGCGTAGCACTGCTGCTGTATTGCTTTGTCTCTGGCGATGAAGAAGCCGAGCCAGGCGCTGGTGGTGGAGGACGTGTGCTGCCCTGCCAGCAGCAGCCCAATCAGCATTCCAGCAATTTCATCATCTGTCAGCGGGCGGCCATCCCTAGGTGGAAGGGTGTTACGGTAGAGCTTCATTTGATCAGGTTTCCAGTTACAGCAGCATTTCCAATTTCTTCCCATCTACTTCTTTCTCCTTGTTCTCTTTTGTTGCCTACTCTAAATGGAGCAGGACCAGATTTCAGGGCAGGAAGAAGGGACAACAGAGGGAGAGACTCTCAGAGCCTTAAAGAAAATGATTACTGCCCAGCCAGGAAAGAGAAAGGAAGCAACCTCACAACCACTGATGAAATCTGAGAGATCCGAATAACCACTTACAAGTTTTTAAGCTATTTTTAAGAATACTGCTAGGACCAAAAGCAATTCATAAACATGAAGGAATATTTCTTATCTTTCAGTAGATAGTTTTAATTGAAGAGCTCAAAGCCGAAGCAAAACATCTATAAAAGACAAGTCTCCAAACCCTTGGCTTACTTGTATGAAGCATCAAGTAGAGTTTGGAGCATGTCATCCTCCTTTTCCTCAGACTTTCTACGTTTCTGGATAACCTTGTAGAAAATATTCTTTATTTCTTTGTGTGCTCGATCTCGACGTCTGTGATTCAAAACACTTCTATTAGCAACTTGATACAGAACAACACGTTAAATGCTTAGGAGGATTTACTGTGACACATAGAATAGCTCACAAACAAGAAACGGGGTCAGGGAGAGGCAAACAGCAAAGACCTCTAAGGAGAGGCAGCGCTGCAGGCGCTTCACGCGCTCTGGCTGGTACCTGAAGCTGGGCAGGGGCAGCCAGCCCGGCAGGAGCCAGGCCGCGTGCGTGAAGCCCCCGTCCAGGTCTGCGTACAGCTGCGCCACCCGCGCGTCCAGCAGGCCTCGGATCTCCTTCCCGTGCAAGCAGTGACTCGCCGTCAGAATGATAAGCTCCGACAGGGCTTCAAACAGATCTGAGGGGAGATGTGAAAACTTGTTACTGGAGACGCCTTTCAGGCAGGGCGTTATGTTTCACAGGTTCTTCTTTATTTCGTAGAAGAGAAAAATAAGTAACTGCACACAGAGTAATAACTTTAAATAGCGTGCTAGAGTGTTTTACTAGAAGAATGAAGCATCTAATTCTAAATTTCTGTATGTCTATCAGGTCTCTCTTCAGAAAACTTCTTAGTTAGATCACTGACTTCAACAATATTTTTCTAGGGTATTTTTTTCTCTAAATTTACTAGGAGAGCTAGTAATCGTTCCAAAGTAAGACATGCAGCACAACCTCAATCCTTAATAAATATAAAAGAAGTCTAAAACGTAACCTTGAAATCCCGATCCATGGGAAACCAGTTGCTTTTGCTGCTCACTGAATTACTTTAAAATAATAATATTTATAAATTTAAGATAATTTATAATGTTATCTTTCACTATGTTAAACACAACATAAATGAACTATCCTAGGTATATTTACAAAATAACTAATACAAATTTACTGAAATGTACAAGTATTTGATATTGCATTACTATTATATATAAATATAAGATAGATTATAAATATAGACGTCTAAATAAATAACATTTCTGACACTATTTTGCCACTGTGGGCTTGGAAAAACAGTGATGGGTTACATGTATCAGGCTAGTTGGGAAAGACAGGTGGGAAATAAAAGAATACCACTTAGATCATTAAACTAACTGTATCAGCTTCAGAGGTTCCTCAGTGTACATCCCTAAGCTACAATCTCAGGCAGACTCTGGGAAGTCAGAGAGGTATCTCCTCCTAGGGACTAGGAGGTGGTTACACCAAGCTGGCTCATATCATGCAACATGAGCATGGATCAGCCAGGCAACAGGTACACGCTGCATTCACTGACTAGGAAACCAGAAGTAAGATAGTCCTTTACTCCTGTCAATGATTTTCTGAGCAGCTCTATTCTCCAACAGCCTTAAATTGATGTCATAAAATCTGTATTCTGAACGTTTCTTCTGACACATTGCACAGTTGTACCTACATCATTTTTCATTTCTTTAATACTGCAGCAAATAATTTAAAAAAAAAATACTACATTAATTAATTACTTCCCAGAAAATCTGAGGAAATCAACCTCATCTTGCTTACTTTTCTCTCCACTCTCTCCCCATGCTTTGAAATACTCTTTTGTTTCTTCTTCAATCACAGATACATGCTGTTTAAACTGGGCAATATTTAGCCCAGTTTTGAGCATCTTCTTCTGTTCCAAAAATACCTACAGAAACCAACGCAAAAAAAAAAGCAATCAGTACAAGGATCATCATGTTAATATAATTAACAATTTTTTATCATTTGTACGCTTCGAACACACAGAATACTACAAGCCTGTAGCACTGCATGGGGCTGTTGTGACCCAAGGGCAGGACCTCACACTCGCCCTTGTTCAACCTTATTCCACTGGCCTCCACCAACTGATCAGCCTGTCCAGGTCCCTCTGTAGAGCCTTCCTACCCCCAAGCAGATCAACACTCCCATTCAGGTTGGTGTCACTTGCTTTTCTCAATCAACCCCTCTGAGTGGAGCTGGGCACTCAGAGAACAACTGGTCTTACTATTCAAGACTGAGGCAGAGAAGGCATTTGGTGCATCATTCCTCTCCTCATCCTTGGTCACTGTGTCTCTTCCACAACCAAGTGAAGATGGAAATGTTCCTTAGTCCTCCTTTTGCTGTTGATGTATTTAAAGAACCATTTTTTACTGTCTTTTATGGCAGCAATCAGTTTAAGTTCTAGCTGGGCTTTGGCCTTCCTAATTTTCTTCCTGCATAGCCTCACAAAATCTTCGTAGTCTTCCTGAGTTTTCTGCCTCTTTTTCCATAGGCCACAGACTTTCCCTTTCTGCCCCAGTTCCATCAGAAGGTCCCTGTTCAGCCAGGCTGGTCTTCTGCCCCACTGGTTTGTCTTACAGCACACCAGGACCGCCTGCTCCTCTGCCTTTAAGATTTCCCTCTTGAGGAATATCCAGCCATCCTGGAGTCCTTTGCCCTTCAGGACTGTCTCCCAAGGGTGGGAGAACTATGTAAAGAAACCAGCTCACCTCTAGCAGAATGTATTCAGGCTGCAAACATACATGCTACCTCTCTAGCTTACTACAGGGCAACACAAAATCCATGCATTTCCTAGATGTGGAAAAAAAGTACCCCAGGTGATTTCCCAAGAAACCTGAATCTGCAGAGATAAAAAGGAAGAACTCCTTCTATTATCAAAGGCATGAATGGAGTAAAACATCTGCAGACACCCAAGGCTGAGTAATATGAAAATATTAAGCTTCTGACTAAAGCAGAACTCAAACACAGTCAGCAGAAAAAAAAACAACAAACAAACAACCAAACAAGGGTATCGGTAGAAAAAGATCTCATTTCAGAAAAAAAGCAGTATGTGGTGGGCCAGTGAGGTAGGCCTTAATCATCTCTATACGCCTGAAGAACAGTCGTAAGAAATGACCATTTCTAAGGAGCTTATAAAAAGTTCCATAAAACTGAAGAATGAGACTATATCCCACTGAAGAATTAGCCCTTGAATGAAGACAGACATTCAAATCCATCCACGAACTGTAGAATATGAAAGCACAAGTCAAGGCAGCTTTCACCAACTGATGAGACAAAACAGCTACCTTTCAGTTTCAAGCAGACATTTCATGGCAGTCAGGATCTTAAGAACAAGCACAACACAGTGAAAATTGGCCAACTTTGAAGCCTACATGTGATTTACAGCCACTTTTCTGAAACTAGTATATACCAGAGAATAACAAGAAAGCTCTATTGCAGAGAGTCATGTACCCTCTCTGTTCTAGCAGCTCCAAAAGGCATCCTCAACTCCATTCCTACTTTGAGGGAGACCTTCAACTGTTTGAACTGGTAGAAACAAGTCTGTTAGAATGACCCCCCCACCTTGTGGAAGAGATCTCCTAGGACACAAGAAACTATCCCCTACTTGCTATCCAAGCTGCAGCCCTGCTGGTTTCATTCACAAAGAGATGGGAAGAGCTATGCAAATCCATCAAGTGCAGAAAAACCCACCACCCAAGCAATCAAACAATCCCTCCCCCCAGACTTGCTGACACTGTCTACCCACAACTTAACACTTCCAGGCAAGGCAAGTGACAACTATGTGCTCCTTTACATTTATGAAGGGTCAAGTTGCTGGTAGTCAGTTGTATACAAGATTTCCAAAAGAATGGGGTAAGAACAACACACATACTTTGTGGGTCAGTGCAAAATGTCAGTGTGGAGAAGAGACTAGCGATTACTGCCTCTAAGCCAACTAATTAAGAGGGCAACAACCACCGGAAGTACCTTTGGTGGGGAGAATTAAGAAGCGTGCTATGGGAAAGTCTTGCTGGCCACAGAAAACATTACTGGTCAAATTACACAAACATCTACACAAACAAAACTAAGCCAAAGCTGAAAATCCAAAACTAAAGCATACCACAGCGCTGTTTCTGCTACAAGACTACCCTGTTGTACAACAGGCTGTCGTCGTCAACACAGAGAGGAGAGGGAGCCCCAGCAGAACAAGCCTGTCCAAGGGAAAAGTGTCTTCTGCAGGCAAAGAGCATTGTGACGGGCAATACGCACAAAGAGGCAACCAGCGCTTAGCTTGGAAACAGTGGCACGTGCCACAGCCACTGTGCTTCCAGACCCACACAGGCTGCGTTCTGCAAACACATACAGACTGACTTCTGCCAGATCAAGACAAACCTTGTGCTGCAAAGTGTCAAATTAACACTCCTGTATCAAGATTTGGCATGCCATAACTGAAAAATTATCACTCTGAAAGACCTAAAGTAAACTGCAGTCACTGTCGTGCTGTGAAGGGAGGAAGACGAGACTCAATTGTTGTTCCTTTGTGGTGGGATTAGATGGTTTCAAGAACAAAAAATATTATCCAGACTGATGAGTGGCCAGGTGGTAAGTAAAGCAGCCTACGTATCTTGTCCTGGTTTACCCACCTGAGACAATTCATCAGCTGCAATATGTCCGAACCATGTATGAACACACGGCCTCATCACACAGAGCCAAGAGCTCAGGCCTGCCAACTCAGAATTTAAATTACGCTACTTTTCTACTCGAATTTAAAATACATACCATATTAGGGACATCATAAGCAACTCCCTTGCCAAAAACGGGCGTAGTTAACCGAGAGTATACATCCTCCGCATTCAAGTCTTCATTTTTACTATTGAAGAGTAGAGCAGCAGCATCACTACCCAGTAAGTATGTGAATGTCTTGCCAACCATAGTGAAACTGAACACAGGTCCATACTAAGACAGAAAAAAAAAACCCCAAAATGTTTATTTTAAATACAACCTTCATAAATTATTAAATCTGTATCTCTTCATGTACAGGCTTCCATGAATCACCTACTCTCCTAAGAAGTCTCTAGAGATTTCACAAAGCTATATAAATCACATTCAAATTCTGTCCTAAATATGTTTACTAGCAATGTCTAACGCTATAGCAAACACACATGATCTCACAGATTTTAAAAGCAAGTAGTTTAGAAAAACTTCAGTAAGAGAGCAATGACACTACAAAAACTAGCAGAGATATTACAGCACATGCAGCCTCCGGTAATCTACAAACACTGTCTCAAAAAATTCTTCATTATGGAGTTATGCATAGGTAATTAAAAGCACGTAAGATTTTAAACTCTGAAGGTCATTTCCAGCAGACCTTCACACACTAAATTGGGCTTTCTCTACACTAACCTTAACTGAGGTTAACTCTCTTAACTAACCAAGCTAAGATTTAAGCTTAAGCTTTAGACAATGTGAAACGGATCATTAGATCTCATTTCTTTGGAACTGAGGCTCTACTGCCTTAGCCCATTTCTTTTGGGCTGTTATATTCTAAAGCATGCCAAGGTTTTATACACCAGCACTTTTGGCATTGGAAGGGGCCTTAAAATTCATCAGATTGCCCATACAGGTGGTCAGCTACATTTCAGACTCCAAACAGAGAACATCACTGATATTTTAGCACATGCTCAGCCAGTCCTGTGGGATAACAAACCTTGTCATAAGCGTTTTCCAAAAATTCAATGGGACTTCTTCCAAATGTGATTGCGTGTCCAAGGAAAGGGATGTTTGATGAAATGTATGGTGGGTAGTTCTGAGGAAGAAAGAGAAAAGTAAGTATGGAATTTTCTAGAGACAATAGTAATAATAATTTGTGTATGTACATAAAAAGTAAACTCAGAGGCGGCTTTATACACATTTTGACTCTTTTTGTGAAATGGCCACCTAGCTATTTTTTTAACTAGAGTAAGAGTCAGTCACATACAAAAGCGGCAGCGCTTAAAATAAAATGAACACCACTAAGAGTCTTGCTGGCCTGCCTCTGGAAGCGAAGCGACGCAACGCGATGCTGCAGCTGGAAGGAAAGCAGCGGGAA
>NW_008583394.1:0-1247 GCF_000691845.1 Merops nubicus | reverse complement strand
CCCTCCCCTGGCTTGCCTTTAATTTTAACCCATACACTCTCAACCAGCTCATCATCCTTCCCCAGGTGGAGCTCCACTGATTCCAGCTGGTCCCTGATATAGAGGGCAACACCTCCTCCTCTCCTTCCCTGCCTATCCTTCCTGAAGAGCTTGTATCCATCTATCCCTACCTTCCAGTCATGGGAATTATGGTGAGCTGCCCCACTGATTGTCACCAGACAGCAGGAGACTATTTACTCCTTCTCCCTTCAAATATAGCTTAAAGCTCTATCAATGAGCCCTGACAATTTCTTCCCCAGGATTCTTTTCCCCTCTGGGACAAATGGGTCCCATTAGTTGTTTGCAGCTCTCGTCCCATGTAAATCGAGCCCTGATTGTAAAATCCAAATTCCAATTTAGTCAGATCTCTAGTTGTGGCAGCCAGTTTATTCATCAGTACCTCTGAATCAATACTATTTAGAACTCCCAGTCGTGTTCCCAAAACACCAATTATATCTCTTGGCATTCATTTCTTGTAAAGGGTCCGCTTTCGCAACCAGTTTGTCTATCCCTCATAAGAAGTTCTTAGGAAAGGTGAACAAGCTGGCTGAATTTCTGAGACATAATTTTACATCAATAACTTAACTCATTTAAGAGACCATGCTGGATTAAATAACATTTGTTGCTGGCCCGTATTTCTAATTATTTATGGTCCAATTTCAAAGATTCTCGGTCTAAGCGGAACCATTGGTCGGATGGTAGGCGTTACAACATCAAACTTGAGTTCCCCCCAGTATTTTGTATTGTTTTTACCACACATGACCTTATGGGAAAATTTCACAGCAGTCATATTTAGCCAACAATCTTGATTTTAAATTTTACAAGACAAAACAAGGCCATGAGGTCCAATTCCATAATTGTTTGTAGATTCAACGAGGGATTCAGTAACCAATCTGCATCGTATAGTGATGTCGTCACCTCCTGCCATCGTGAAGGAAGGGAAGACATTGCTTTTATCATTAAGGTTGTAGAAGGTTTCTGTATCATGGTATGTGACTACTGCAACAAGCATCATTGGAGACTTAGCTACGGCATTTACTTTGAATCTGAAAGTTACACCTGAAAAGCCCGACTGGTCTGCCGGGTCAATTTGCCGATTGCATATCACATAGACTGATTTAGTCAAAGTGAAATTATGCCAACAGTCATTTTTTTCATTGATACAAGATTTAGTGATTTAAACATTATTGGTGCTTGGGTCTAAGGTG
>NW_008583393.1:2506-10139 GCF_000691845.1 Merops nubicus | reverse complement strand
GAAAAGTTGAGCAGGCTTTAGCCCCTTGTGCAGTTGGTTTGCAGCGTAGTGACTATCTCTGAGCAAACCTCATCACGAGTCAGGATCTGCTTCAGGACTGGCTGTGAAATGGCTGCTACCCCCTCTGCTCGGGGTCTCTTGTCACTGAGTTCCAGTATCACAAAGATGTAGTTACGCTTTTAAGATCTGATCTCTTTTTGTATGGAAAGCTGAATTCTCTAAGTTCTTGATGGATCTTTTGTCTATTTGAATCACAAGAACTTTTTCTCAAGGCTTTGCAAAAGCATGGAGCTTACGTGCTCCTTTGGTTTATTTGGTGGTTTAGATAATTTGATTTATTACTATGATTAAACTATTAAATATTAGGTAATATTTTGATGACACTTCAACTAGGCGAATTGGTCTAATGAAAAAATATGAGCTCTTATCAATTGTTTTGCTGTTTGTCCTTAGAAGACTACTTAGAAGTATTCTATTCTAATACCCTACCATACCACCAGTGCTTGGGTACATTTGTGTAGTTGACAATAGTGCAGAAGGGATCTTCTAGCTTTTCTTCTTGGCTGGTTTTGGTGGCTGCAGGGTTTGTGGTGCACCTCGCAGTTCCTCGTTTGCACAGGGCAATGCTCCGCTCCCCCATCGATCCGTTTGCCCACGCACACAGCTTGGGGTTGGACAACATGCCCGCTGGCTTCAGTGGTGTTTATTTTGCCATTTCTCCAGTGGAGATGTCCTGCAGGGTGCCTGTACAAATGCTTGTCAACAATGTTGAACCTGTGTGCTCCTGCTGCAGCACTGGTCCTCGCAGGCGGCATCCCGAGCCTGGTGCCAGCCTGTGGGTTGGTCACCTCTGCCGTGGTTTGATGGGTGGGAAGCACACGCAGAGCAGAGTAAAGGTGAGTGGCTGAGCCTGGCAGCAGCTCTGAAGAGTGGGAGCATAGTGGAAAAGTGGCTGTTACTCCTGGGGGCTTGATGCCTGGATGTGGGGACAGCCCCAGGCTACAGGACTGATGGCATTGAGGGATGATGGCGTGTGTGGGCGGCTGCTGCCACCAGGCTGGAAAAAATGGTGCAAAATAGGAGTGAAATCCGGAGTTGGGGGTGAAGTCATGTGGGGAAAGGCAGGTGAATTGAGTCCTGTGGTTCCCCAGCAGCAGGGAAATCAAGCCCTGTGTTTCCTCGGTGGCCAGCAGGCAAGGGGAGCTGGATGGAAGCCCAGCTGGGCACCACTGGCTCTGCCAACCTGTCGAGTCTGCACCCACAATTTCCAGGCTTGATGGCTGGGGGCGAAGAGGACGCAGCTGTGTTGCCACTGCCAGGCAGCCCAGCTTGAACCAGCTTACCCACTCCAGCTGCCAGCACATGCCTGGGCAGAGCAGCCAGGTCCCCTGCCTGAAGAGCTGTGTTGGCTGGAGCAGCTCCTGCCATGGGGACTGCTTCACAGGGTGGTGCTCAGCCCTACTTGGAGGGGCGAGGGGTGACGGATGCCCAGGGACAAGGGCACAGGAGCACAGGGATTGCCACCAGCTCTGCCAGCAGCACTGAGGTTGGTGCCAATGCTTGGTTTGATGCCACTTTTAATTCTGACATGATAAGGTTTGGTTTTTTTCCCTTAAAGTAAATAATTACATGAGCTTTGCAAACATTAATAAGTAAATAAAGTAGAAATGATCACTCAGTGGTCAGCTCTGCAGGTCGTGTCTCCACAGACTCTGCTCTGTGACTCTTCTTGCTTGAAATATTTTCCTTTGAACCCATCAACCAGCATTGGTCAAGGCAGCGGTTCTGTGTCCCCCGTCTTGTGGGCATCAGGGCCCTAAACAAGTCCTTGCTCTCCTGCTTGCTTCTGCTATGCATGCTTAAAAAAAGAGCCTACAAACTACTTTTGCTGCTTTTTCGAAGGAAAATTTTGAGCCCTCCTCTAGGGCTGCAGAGGAAAGTTTGAAGTGGACTGTCATGGTTTAACCCACCCAGCTGCTCACTCACTCCCCTGCAGTAGGATGGGGAGAGAATCGGAAAAGTAAAAGTAAGAAAACTCATGGGTTGAGATAAAGACAGGTTAGTAGGTAAAGCAAAAGCCAGGTACTCCAGCAAAGCAAAACAAGGATTTCATTCACCACTTCCCATTGGCAGGCAGGGGGTCAACCATCTCCAGGAAAGCAGGGCTCCATCATGGAGCCTTACTTGGGAAGACAAATGTCATAACTACAAAGGTGTCCCACATTCCTACTTCTTCCCCCAGGATTATATGCTGAGCATGATGTCATACGGTATGGGACGTCCCTTTGGTCAGTTGAGGTCACCTGTCCCAGCTCTGTCTCCTCCCAGCTTCTTGTGTACCCTCAGCCTACTCACTGGTAGGGTGAGAAGCAGACTCTGTGTAAGGCACTGATCGCTGCTTCTAGAACATCCCTGAATTATCAATGCTGTTTTCAGCTCAAAATCAAACCCTGTAACCTCATAGTAGCTACTGTGAAGAAAATTAACTCTATCTCAACCAAAGCCAGCACCATGCCTTGAAGAAGGTAAATGAAGAAGATGATAATGACCCTAAATCACTGTCCTTTGCTGGTTTTTTTTTTCCTTCAAGTCTGTCTTCCAATCCCTAAATGCCTGGGGTTAATGATGCTCTTCAACACCATCAAGTTTTGCAATATTTAATTTCTTGGCAGAATTTCCCCATCGCTCTGCTTGGAAAGCCCTCTCTCTGATGCTCAGGATTTTCTTCCTGCTGCATGTCCTCTGCCCGCTCCCCCGCTGTTGCTTTGCTCCAGAGGTACGTCGTGAGGCTTTTAGGAAGCATGTTCCAGCTCCCTGACGACGGCGCTGAGGCAGATGTAACACGGCGTGACAGGCCGTCTGAATGCCACCAAGTGCAGACATAGCAGGTGGAGATCGGGCCAGTGGGGACCTGCCCGGCTGCCGCGGTCCAGGGAAGAGGAGGAGGACCTGGCCCCAGAGTGATAGAACTGGGGGAAAAAATAACCTCTCAACCAGGCAGATTTCTCTTTGGCACTGAAATGAAACCTTCAGGTTAAGGTATTCAGGCAGGGTGTTCACAGCTTGGCTTATTTTGGTCAATCAGCTTGGGAGGAAAGGAGGAGTGGTGCTTGTGGAGCAGAAGGAGCTGAGGCCAGGACTCAGTTTGACCAGAAGGCTGGGAATTACTGGGCACATGGGGGAATGTTTTGGGATGAAAACAGCATTTCTCCCAAGTCTGTGGCCTTTCTCATCCAGCAGAACTGTGACTGTTCATCCTAAGGCTGCTCTTCACAGAACGGTTGGTGTTGGAAGGGTCCCCTGCAGGTCACCTGGTCCAACTCCCCTGCTCAAGCAGAGCTACCCAGAGCCAGTTGCCCGGGACCATGTTGTGCTGGTTTAAAAGTAAACAGGTGGGAGAAATTAATTTCAAGAGACCACAAGTCAGAGCTACAATTTACTAAAAGGATTACACTATATACAATGATACATGGTAAAAAAATACTGGCTTTGGCCCCCAAGGACAAAGTACAACCCAGCACCCTGGGACAGGAACAGCACGGTGCCTGTTAGCTCCTGTGCTGAGCACTGCATGGCTCCCCTGGGTGCAAAGCAGAAGGGAAGGAAACCTGTAAGTCAGGATGATGGTCACAGTTCTGTTGAAGGAATGATGGCAGTGTCCCCGAAAGTGGCAGGCACAGTCCTGCTGGAGTTTTGTTCCCCCTCTGCATCCGATGAGAGGTTCCCCAAGTCCCCAAACCCAAAGCTTCCCCAGGTCCAGTGGGAATGCCCAGTACCTCCCCCCAGGGGCTGGGAGTTTCACAATGGGTAGTTTAACTCTGTGGATGGTAGGATATTTTTGGATTCCTTGATGAAATAGGCCATTGTCAGTGCAGCTGGGTCCATGATTGTCCATTAGCAGAGAGGACTCCTCCTGCTGGGTGTGAAGGTGTTAACACCTCCCCAGATCTCTTTCCTTATCTGTTATAGCCTGGGGGGTGTGGTGTGTCCTGGGCAGCTGCTACCAATTTGTTAACAGTCCATTAACAATGACATAGAGGGTATAGAATACACAGTTTTTGGTTATACCCACATAATGATAAACTGGTCCCAGCCCCTGTAACTATGACACATGTCCAGACAGCTTCTGAGTATCTCCAAGTTTGGAGTTTCCACAACCACCCTGGGCAGACTGTGCTAGTGCTGGGTTACCCTCACAGTGAAAAAGTTTTTCCTGATGTTCAGAAGCTCCTCCTGTATTTCAGTTCATGCCTATTGTCTTGTGAAGGTATATGGTGAGTCTCCTGGAAGAAACAGTACCAGGAGATGAGAGAAATGAAGTGGTGATTTAATTACAGATATGAAAATAAATGGGTACCTACTGATACCAAGGTGTCTCAAAAAGCACGGTGGAGAGAAAAACCAATCCCAGGGTTGAAACAGCCCAAGCAACTGTTTTGAGTGGGGTTAAGCCGTCAGTTGTTAAATGGCTTATTCCATTACTAGGAACTCAATCAAAGCCAGCGTGCTCTGTCCTGGGCAGCATCCCAGCAGCATGGGGTGACCACTGAGCAGTGAGGACATCTTGCTCTGCCTGGGATCAGAAGGTTATTCCTAATTGAAAGCACAATCAAATTTTATGGGGAAGGACAGATACTATGTGAAAGCTGAGGGGAGAGAAAAATCTGTAGTGGGAGGAAGGCATCTGAAGCTCCTTGAAAGCTCTTCAACTTGAAAGCCCTTGGAAAACGTTGACTAGCAAAGCCCTGCAATAGTCCAGCAGGGCAGGAGAGCATCAAGTATTTCACCTACTCAGCAGAGGAGGAAAGTCAGACCCTCGTGGGTACTGGGGATGACAACTGGTGTATGAAATGTGGATTTGGAGCATTAGATAGTCACCTGCCTCTGCCTCCATCAGGTGTGTTGGAGGGACTTAAAGAACCTAAATAACGCTCGAGGGTCGCTTGTTGATCCTGGCTGTAAGACTTGGGTGACGTAATGCAGCCCAAAGGAGGCAGCGTCCAGGCCACCTCTGCTGGTTTGTAGCCCAATACCTGCAGTTTGTGCCAGGCTGCTGCATCTTGCTCCCCATGGCCACGTCTCACCCTAAGCAGCCTGAAGCACAGCATGGAGATGGGGGTTCCCATCCCTAGACAACACCCTGGAAAAGTTCTGCAACACGTGGTGCTGGCTCATTTCTCTGCTCTGTTGGCACCATGGAAGGATGCCTAAGGGGAAAGAGATTCAGTGTAGTGTCACTTGTGCTCAGGAAGGGGGAATAGCACAGCTATGAACCAGAAGAACTGCAGCCCAGAATTAGAGCCCAATTTTTTTTTTCACACTAGTTGTCTCTTTACATCTTCTTAACATCCTGAAGCAGTGCAGTAGTGGAGGGGAGGTGCATACCCAAGGCTGACGTAAGGATTTATCCATGCTGTGAAAAAAAAATGGGGACTCCTTACCCTTTTTATGTAAACAGTATAAAATTAAGTGGGAAAGTGCCTTTGAAGAGGGGCATTAAGATCTCTGCTGTGCAAGTGGAGTAATGGCAAACAAGTCCAAGCAAGCACCAGTTTACAGGAAAAAACATCAAGTCATACTCAGCAGCACAGCCTGGTGCGATGCTTTATCCAAGCAGCCATCAGGGTACGTTCTGCTTCTGAGCAAGCGGGTGGAGGAGTCAGCTGTGTCCAGCAGTACTGCTGGGAAAGTATCACAAGAGTAGGAACTGTGTTTTTCTAGCTCCTTAGCTGGGGCAGGGATGGGATGCAGACATCACTGGGGTGAGACACCCACCTTAGACACTAGACAAGGATTTAAACTGTTAAGACACTCAATTGCTATTGATTTTTTTTTTTTTTTAAAGATCAGAAGAATATAGGTGCCTTTTATTTATTCAGCTCTTAATAGAAAATGTATTTGCTGGTAGTAAAATCCTGTAATTGATTGTGTTCATGTAATATATACAGTTAATTGTAAAGCACAACGTTAACTCAATAGTATATATACAAAGGACACTGAGGGCATATAGTTATTAGTTGCATGGTTTGGGTGCGAGCGTTGCGGGGGGGATATGACCCATCCAGTCCCCTCCCCAGCTCCTGCCTGCCTTTGCTTTGGCTGCCGTTAAACTGGGACGTGTCCTTGTCCCTGGGTTTGCCGTCCGTCCTGTGGCGTGCAGCTCTGCTTGGAGCCCCAGCAGGAAGGTGGCACTGGGGAGGGACCCAGAACCCCATTGCCCATGCGGGACCGTGGGCTGGCTTGGCTGCAGATGACACATTTTTAAGAGCACCGCTGTTTTGCCCACCAAGTGGTGTTTGGGGAGGTGTCAGGTGGGCGTAGATGGAGCCTCTGGAGTGGGGACACAAAGTTAGTGTCCTCTGAGACACAGAAGTCTGTGGTAACCATCACCCCTGGCTTTGAGTGTGAACAAAGTTTGATGGTCCAGAAGTTGGTCTCTAGTTACATGGGACGTCTTCCCAGTACCTGAGTGCTGCATGAAAACACTTCAGAGCTAATAAAATGTGAAAGATGACTCAGGCTGAGACACGTTTGCACATAGACTTCATACCTGCCCAAGCAAGTCGTGAGATGACCAAAAGAGGGGAACATCTGTCAACATTGCTAATGCTTTAATAGACTGTGTGTCAGAAAATCCACATGGATTTAGCTAACAATAATATTGAGGTCAAGAGAACGGCAAAAATGATGAAGATGTCCACTTAAGCAGAACAATTAATAAATAACATATAATTTTTATTTTTGCTGGTATTCAAATCCATCCTCTGGTGCCACTGAAATAAGTTCAGGGCATAAATAGCAGCAGAAGAAAACACAGATGGTGCACTCTATTGAGCAGATGGTGCACTAGTGTGTCATGCTTATTACTGTCACTTTATCATTTCTATTACAGTGGCTTTCTGGATGATCCTCACCTGTAATCAATATTTGTGGATTTTATTTTTTCAATTCAGTTTAATTCAGTAAATGTTATGCTTCACATACTCAGGAAAAGTCTGGTTGTGTAGTGGTTGCTCTCTGTAGTACTGCCAGGTCTCAGGGAGCATTTGATGCAGTCAGTATTTTTTCAGGTAGAAACATGTTTTTGGGAGTATAGAAAAAAAGAATAATTGGCAGTGTGTGTTTATTCTGTAAGCACCCAGGCCCAAAATAAAGTGGTAAAGTGTGTCCTCTTCTCCTAACCCCTTTCCTTTTGCCGAGGCCTGGCTATGTTTCCTTACACCACGCTGGCTGCTTAACCGCTCCTTGGATGCTCATCCACGTACAGAAAGCTCAACCTCTTTCTGAAAGCGCAGAGGAAAGATGCAGGGGAGGAAGTGGACTTCTGACTCACGGCAGTTGGGGATGGCAGGCGAGGACCGTGTTTTCACCCGGGCTGTGGGCAAAGGCTGCTGTGTCACAGCCCGGCCCTGCCGGCAGACACGTACGCGGCTCGCCGGGGAGCGCCGGGGCTCCTGGCCCCGCCGCGGGGGCAGTTGCCGTGCTCCCGGTGGCCCATAGCAATAAATGAGATCTCCCCTCTGGCAGCAGCTCTCTGGCTATACACCCCTTCTGTAACTCTGCTGCTCCCACTGAGGTCGGTGCGTTCAGCCCCCGGGCGGATCCCCCCAGCCTCGTCCTGCCTGGGCCGGGA
>NW_008583393.1:0-2403 GCF_000691845.1 Merops nubicus | reverse complement strand
CGGCTGTTCTGGGGCAATTCCGGGCTGCCGCAGCTCTGACTGCTCCGTCCTTCAAGCGCGCCAAAGAGGAGGAAGAGGGGACAGAGAGGCACATCTCACACGTGCATCACAGTCTCGAATTTCTTCTGTTGTATCTTCTCACGTCTCCTGTATGGGAGCTCTGAATGTAATTATCTGTATTTATTTAATCCCACCCCATTTGCTAGGCTATATGTTTGCCACAGTAGCCTGCTGCTGCATTCAGCCAGACCAGATGCTGCTGCCAAACTGCACTAACTCTAAAGCTGCACCCCAGACAACTGCTTTGGTCTATTTTTAACGTTAGCAAAACTGTCTGAGCCCATCATATTCTTCCTCTAGTCTCTTTTGAATTTATTGCATAATTATCTGGAAAAAGGGAATGGAAGAGAGCTGCCTGTGTGCCCTTTTGTTGTTTTCAGACTACAGTATTAAACATTTTCACTCCTACTCACACCCAATGCTTGATTCTTTTCTTGTCTTTCCAGCCAGAAGGATAAGATAACCCGAGCGGAGCCTTCTCAACCCTCTGCTGAAGCGACTTGCATCTGCTCCTTCCTACCACGGAACAAAGACGTTGTCCCTCTCTGACAAAGAAAGCTTCTCTCTGAAGTGTTTGCCAACAGTCTGAGTTAAACGGGCTTTTATAAAACCAAAGAGTATGTGGAAAGCCAGACTCAGAGGATATCAGAGCAGCAGCACTACAGGGGCAGGGTGGTGGAGGGTGGCTCTGCTGGGCTGGAGGACCCATGGCCACAGACAGCTAAGGCAGAGCCACTGGCATCCCACAGCCACTGCCGACATGGGTAGCACCTCTTTGGAAGGGAGTCTTGGGGATATCTGGGCCCCATTCCACATTATTAGCTTCAGGAGGGAAGCCACAGCCAGTGTCGATCACCCCAATGAGCACGGTCGTACATTGCTCGGGAAGCTGCAATGCTGATTGAAACCCACAGGGAGGTCAGTGGGTGTAGGCAAAAGTACAGAGAAGCAAGATACTACTCACCCTATTGCAGGAAAGAGAAGTGAAAGAGAATAGAGGAGAAGCTACAGGCTGTTGGAGCTGGAGGCTTGGGCTTTGTGGGGTTCAGACCTGTGCTCTGCCACTTAACATATGTGAGGATGAAAAAGATGCTCCTTCCTCATCTACCACTGCCTTAGAAGAACAAGGCAGGCCAGGTGCTTTTGGTAGGAGCTCTGGGGATTTATATTAAAAGCCTTAGCTGCCATTATTAGCACAACAAAGGGAACACAAGCACATTTTCCCTCTGGTGTAAGTCAGAGTACAAACGTGTAACATCATATCTTTTAACTGCTCTCGCATCCCCCTGCTGCAGTGAGGACCCTGGTCCAGCAATGGCCAGCTGGGTACTCAGAACTCGTAGGCACAGTGTGTGGTAGGTGACATGGGAAAACACCCCGCTGGAAGCTGGGAGAAGGGATCCACTCTGCTTCCGTGTGACTGCTTCTTCACTGGCAAGGCTGCTGTGCTGCCTTCAGACGCTATTACTCAATTAAAACTGTAAATGACTCAGGCTGTGCGTGTAAGCGCTTTGAGCAGAAACTGCATGTGTTTCAACAAGCAGCCGAGAGACAACACAATCTCTTCTCAACTACAGCACAACTGGAGAATATTAAAAATAGAACACCACAGTGTTTCCCTAGTTTTACAATCCCCTGAAGGTTTTCCTCAAAATGGGACCACGTGAGGGGCTCTGGTCTTACAAAGAACTGATCTGTAGAAGAGGAACATACTCTGTGCCCCCGTCGCGCTTTTCAGCATTTTCCCCAAATGTGTCTCATCCTCTGTCATAAAACAGATTTCCTTCTGCAAATGTAACTCTTTAACATCAGAGCTGGGTTTGCAGTTTGGGTTATCAGCATTTGCCTTCCAGCCCTGGGGCACAGGGCCCGGCTGGGGGGGGAACGGTGCCAGCACGGTAGGTACCACGCCGACACGAGCAGGGAGCTGCTCCCAGCCTGAGCACAGCGCGACACACCGGGCAGGGGACAGTCACAGGCGGGCAGCAAACCCCGTGGGATCTTCAGGATCCAGCCACACCAGCTGCCGCTGTCCTTGTTGGAACCCTGTGAGGAGATGGCGGAGGGGAGGGAAAAGAGAGATTAGGTTAGATATGGGGGGCACTGGGGAGAGATGCAAAGAGGGCAGGGGCGTGGCCTGGTGGACTGATGGGTGGCCAAGGACATCATTTCGGTGTGTGGCGGGCTGGGAAGGAGTAGTGCTGGGGAAGCTGAAGCGCGTGAAATGTGCGGTCATGGCGAGAGGCGGTGGGCGCAGCGCGGTGAAGCGCCGGCAGCGCCGCGTGCGGCAGGGAAGGGCCGGGACCCGGAGGAGCTGTAAGGGAAAACACGAGCGGCAGCGGT
>NW_008583392.1:152276-226015 GCF_000691845.1 Merops nubicus | reverse complement strand
CCACAGAGATGTTAAACAAGACTGGCTTGTTAAAAAAAGATGTTAAACAAGAGTTGTGATACTATGTACAGCAAAACCAGAAAGATTATTAAAAATGGCATTAATAGACTTAACATTTTGGAGAAGTTTTGCACAGAAAGGCAATTTTATTTCATTTGAAAAGCTATCATTACTAGCTGAAGTTTACAATATATATTTCAAATGAAGACTGCAAGATTGCGTATCTTAATGATAAGTGCTGTCACCATAGTCAGATTCTATCATAACAAATGTGTTAAATACTAAGACAGAAGTTTCTTGCTACAAATTTCCCAGATATGGTGACTATACCAGAAGAAATATTTCTCAAACAAATATTTCTTGCACTATTTCCCTAACCTGTCACATGCTAGACATCGTCCTTTAAACTCAGGTACATTTTAAAAGTGCAGATGAAACACACTGGATCAACAGCAATACAGTTTGCTAAGACCTATCTATTCCTTTCAGCTAAATCATCACACCCAAGAGGATATAAAATAGCTCATAATTCTTCAGTCAACAAGGTACATGCAACAAGTTAGTAAAATAAGACATGCAGCAAATTCCCCAAAATGTAAGTAAACATGAGACAAGACCATATGTAACACTTGACAGTGAAAGGGAAACAGATCTGGTTTTAAATGTCAGACTAGTGACATCCCACATTAAAAAAACAGGGAGAAAAAAAATAGGAGAGATTTATGCCATTTTTGATGCTGCACTGACTACATTTATTTATCCATGTAAATTTATGAGCCTTAAGAGGACCATATACAGAAAAGAAAAATGGTAGCAGTGTACAAGTGTATCCAGTTTTGAGTTTCAAATATTCCTACAGAGACCTAAATATCAGTACTGGAATGACTACCTCTACAGGCTTCCCTTTACAAGGTCGAGAATGGGATACAGAACAAAAAATCAAAGCTTCAGAACTCTGTAAACATCTGAATGCCTAATACTGCTTAAAAACAGTTGAACATATATTTATCTAATAAAACCCATTTTGTCTGAGCAGATCTGTCCTGGGAAAAGTAAATCGTATATGTAAAAAATTTCTATTAATAATATTTTGAAGACTTCTTATAATCCTCTGCTGTTTTGGTCTTCATTATAAGAGGCTTTTAAATTCTAAATTAAAGACAGTATTTGTCCTTTGAATGACTACAGAATATACCATAGTTTGAGACTCGATACTAATGTTGATGGTTTCGGATTTGCTTCAAACATGCATAGCTGAGTAACTCACAAGAAGTTAAATGTTATTGTAATACACAATTGACAGGGCATCTAAGAGCCTAAAATCCCTCAAAACTCCAAAATTACTAACATGCTAATGATCTTCTATGGTATTTCAATGAAAAAATTAAAATGTCAAATCTCTTCATTTCATATGAGTGACATAGATTTGTTCAAGTAATATAATATTCCCCAGGGTATTCTTATTGGTGGTAGCATACACGAGAAAAATGAGACATAATACTAATTTATTTCAATAACTTACTAAATACTGAATGTATCTGATATTTTATTCTTCCCACAAGTGGAACAGATCATATAGTTCTAATTTTTTTTTTTCCCTTTAGTTTTGTACTTTTTCTCCTCTACTTAGTGACTTAGCAGAATTCCTATACACTGACCCAAACTTCAGCATTGTAAAGATAAGGCATTATTGTTCTCTTTTTTCCAGTGAAAGTGAGGACAAATATATTTGTTCTCTTAGTAGCAGTTTCTTTCATTAGGAATTACATTTTAAGGATATGATTAAAGCAATGATTTCAATTGAACTTTTGAGGTTTGTTCAAAATGAAGGCTTAAGTTCAGAAAAGCACATACATTGTGCCACACATGCTCAAATTGTAGACCTCTTAATCCTACTGCTTTCATGCTATTGCCATGCTTCCATCACCAATGTATGTGTGCCTCATTAATTTCACAGATACATGTTATTTTACCCAGAAAATGTTCCACGGTGGAATAAAGTGAAGTTATTCTCAAGATAAGTTTAAAACAAACTTTTTGTCATCTCCTGCTTGGCAACCTCACTTCAGTTGCCTGTCATTCCTGTCTGATGAAGTTCATGTTTTTGCTTCTCTGTCAAGTACTAGCTTCAAGGTAAAAAGCATAAATGTGCAATTGTTGCACTGTCTCCCAAGGAAATGATGGAAAATGAAAGGGAAAAAGATTATCCCTGCACTCACTATATGAAAATCTGCCACAGAGAAAGCAGTGGGCAGGACTGACAAATATTGAGTTGGGAGGACAATCCCCCACAGACTCTATTAAGCTGTTTCCTAGAGGATGCTAACTGCAATGTATATTTTTATTATTCTTTTGTTATGAAGACCTAAAGCTTTTATTTTTTTTTTTTTTTCCAAATCTTTCTTTTTATTTTATTTTGGCAGCATTTTGAGCAGAATATCATGGCACTCAATTTTTAGCTGAATCAAGTTGGAAAAAGACTTTGGGTAAAATCTCATCTCTTCTAAAGCCATTAACGATTCTGCCCAAGTCCCTTGAAAATTGTACCAGTTAGGGACGTATCTGCAACAGGTGGATTTTTATAGACATAGGATTTTGAAGTCTTTTCACAGACTCTTCTAGAACACAGTTTTTTTTTTTTTTTGTTAAGTTATATGACCTGTAGGATTCTGTCATAATAAAATTTTTAACAAAATAGATGGTAAGGAACACAAATCAGTGTTAATTAAAACAGAAATTGATACAGTTTAAAAGTAAATTGAAAGCCTAATAGTTCAGAGCTGAACACCAGAACTGAAAATTCCTACCTGGAATGTAAGAAAAGGTAGAAGCAGCTTTTTCCCTTTCTAATCATCTTTGGCCTGCCATGTAAACCGGCAACAAAAAGAGGTAAAATCCTTGTCTACCTCATTAATTCACAAGGGAATTAGAGTTCCCAAGACCAGGTTCAATTGAATGTGTTCAAGTTTCAGTGTATGAACTTCAGCTTCATGATCGCTTGAGTTTAATACAATGCCTCTGGTTTTTGAGGCTATTGCTAGAACTGATTAATTTTTAACACAGATGCTGCTCAAGTGACCCAGGTTGGTGGCGAACTCATCTTCAGAAATTAATGGTCTTTATGGATATTTGGATTTTACTTTCTGGATGATGGTCTTTATCACATCTTCATTTTTAGTGCAAAATTAAGTCACCTTAAACAACACATTTCTATAGCATGCATTTTCATTGAATACCAATATACAAGCCAATTCATGTCTTGTAATTTTGGAGTGATATATTTAATCTTGTGTGTAATCTTTCCATAATTTCTGGGCAGTTAAGGAAATGAAAATTAGTGGTATCTCTCAGTATCCTGCAAACACTGGAGGACACTAATCCAAATTTACTGAATACAAAGGGAAGGGTGCATACCTGAGGTCTCTCTTCCTAGGAAAATCAGAAATTAAGTCAACCAGATGAGACAGCATATTTTTTGTTGTTGCTGTTGTGTTTTTTTTTTTTTTTTTATATTTATTTTTTTAAAATCCCTTCTGTAATAGAACATAATTTTCTATATCTCTGCATTAAAACTGTAACCATCTCATTGCACAATAACACAAGTTTTATCTCACACTACAACAATTGATAGTTAAACCACTGCAGGCAAAATGTGTTTGCCTACAGATACTACCCTCTAGCCTCCATGACATATATTTGGTTAGCAACACTGCCTTTCAAAGATGATGATGTCAAGCCATTTTGGTTTTGCTTCTACTCCTGCCTTTTTGTTATCTCCTTGTTGTTTGGTAGCTACTGGCTATAAAGATGATTCTGCAGATGAGTGAAACTACCTTTATGACAGACGTGGTCACAGCAGATCACAACAGAAGAGATTTTTACATTATCCTTATAAAAATGTAATTGAATTATAGACTCAAACATGAGACCTTGGAGCCAGAGACTCACATTTCACTACTGCACAATACATATTGGAACTCAGGGAGAGAAAGTAATTTTCTTCCCACACATCTGCAGGGTTTTTTTTCAGCAAGCTTGTTCGTGAAAAACAAAAATTATTCAGATTTTGTATTTGAGACTAGTATGCTTTTTGTTAAAATATCCAGGCATTTATTTGGCAGATTTATTCAGAGAAACCCTCTCTGGCCCCTCAAAGACACCAGTGACAAGATATATGTATCTCCTTAGGTATCTAAGTTTGAACGCATCACCCTAGGGGCCTTCATCACTCAACGGAAAGAAAGACATGTCCTAGGGAATAAAACTCATCATAAAATAGATGTCAAAAGTAAATCACAAGGATCACTCTTTGGACATTTTGCTTTAAGACATCTGAAGTTAGGCAAGATAAATCCTACCTAAACCTACAGAGTCCAAACTTGACACACTGGTAAAGGAAATGCTTTCAGAGGGAAGTTAGTTTTTATTGTCTTTCTTGTTTTCATCTGCTTCCTTCTTTTTCAAAAGGTAGATGTCTGAAGGAGCGTGTCAGTTAACATTTCTGTGAGCGACATGGTATTTAAATGAAACAAATTATTTTCCATAGTTTCTAGACTGAAATAAGAAAATAACTGAAAACAAACATCAGCCAATGTCTCCAGAAGTTCAAATAAAGTCCTATACGCTGTTTCTTTGGTATTAGATGCCACATCAAGGAGAATGACTGTGAGTAAATGCCTCTCTCAGAGGAAACTGCCAACATCAACAGTATGTGCATGTCAATAACCATCTTGTAAGGAAAGAAAATATAGGGACCTCTAATCACATCTAATCATCCTTCCAAGCAGCAGTTTGGTTTTTTTCCTCCTCTGTGTTTCTAATGTTTCTTATATCTACCCATCACATATATTTGTCAAATGACTAATTCTTTCTGGCAACTGACAATTTAAAACAAAATTATATTACAGAAAAGAGAGTCTCATTGGTTTCCATAAATTCATTTGGGCTATGAACAATTAGGACAATTCTAAGAATAGATTAATGGATAATTGTCATAATCCCTAACTCTCACAGTTACTTTGCAGGATGTCTTCGTGATAAAGCAAATACAAAGACTGGCATTATAGCTGCATAATTTACTATTTCCATCTTACAAAACACCAGACACATTGTTTCTGTATTTTAGGGAAACTAGTGTACAATTATAAACTGTACTCATTTTTAAAACACTGAAAATATATCCTGTAACAAAAGTGCCATACCAAAATTCAAGTTACACTAAACAACCATAATTATAGTCTCATGAAAGCTACATAAAGCTTTATCAAGTAAATGTAGGTGTATCTATCTATTGTTGTAAGTAAACAAATACATTACTTTAGGTAGCAAGAATCATTAACAGTCTGAACTAAAGATGGCAAGAGAAAAAGTCAGCAGCCTCAACTGTCAGGATGCCTAGTGAGACAAGAAAGGTTCTGTACAGCAACAGCATTGTCAGGATAAATAAATAGCCATAAAGTTGGCTTGTGCTGCGTGGAAGCTTGCAGATGGTGGATGAATTCCTGTCTGTCACGTTTTTTATAATACAATGACTTTTAGATATTGCTGCCAGATGGAACACAGTTTTGCATCTTGGATATAAATCTCCACGAAATACAACTTCCTTCAATGTGTTCCTTGTATGTGAAACAAAAGCAAATTCCGAGGTAGGTTTGTGAGGCTAAAGCAGATTTAAGGAAATCTGAGAGAATACAACTTAAATGCTCATTGGCTGCCTTGTTATAACTCAATTCAAAATAATGGAGTTACCTGTGTGTTCTGTATTTTTTGAGGAAAACCAGGAAAGTTATCATACAGACTTCTACAGGAAACTACATGTCATCTATTAAAAGCAAAATACATCACTGGTTGATCCAGAAGACTTTTCAAACAAACTTACTAGCAGTTTGGCAAAACTTTTGCATAACATTTATTCTTGCTTCAGTAAAACGAAATATCTGTCCCACAAGATCAAATGATAAAATTTCAGCACATGAAGCATAAATGCATTTAAACTTTGATGATAGTAATCATCTGTATCTATATCACAGAAGCACCTCGCTGTTCTCCTTGTGTTAAACGATACCTAAACAGACCTAATATCTAATCCAGAGCTAACTATACCAGCCTTTATACAAATGTGCTTTCTCAAACTATCAAGAGAGAACCTTTTGCTTTTATAATGCTTACCCATTACACTAAGCGTTCTCACGTGTGTCTGGTCTTTGTTTTTAATGCAAGCTGGTATTGCTAAGAAGAGAATAACTCTGATAGTGATGAAGTGAACTATATGACTGTAGGGGAGAATATTTTCCCATTCGATGATTTCTCACAAAGTCTGATTTGATGACAAACTTGAGTTGACTTCTCTCAGACAGCCTCAAGCACTGTTTATATGCAGATAATTCTGTGTGTGAACCCATTAGGCTTTTATGACAGTTATAATCAAATATGATTGGGAAACCTTCTGGCTTACTTGGATCCATACTTACATTGTGCTTTGTGAGGTTGGAAATGTTACTTGCTATTGCTTGTAGCCAGTCAATACAGTCTTCAGCAGAGAGACACTGAATTATTCCACTGCAAACCCCATCCACAGCAATTACTTGGAACGCATTTTGCCTATAGACATGTCAGAACAGATCAGGTCAGAAGAAAATTTCATCTGTTCTAGCATATCATCTTAACAACACTTGTAGAAATGCTTTTCTTTCAACTACAACGAAGGTCAGGCACTGAACACTGATAAATTGCTGGTATTTATAAATACCTGACATATTAAAAAGATCATGCTAAAAGGTCAACTCAGAGTATATTAAGCTTCCACAAAGCTATAAGAAATATGCCATAGACTAGCTCCACGGACCAACACTGTGACTTCAGAAGCTAAACAAGTGAAATAACTGATGCACAGCAAAGAGTTAATTCTTTAATACTGTAGATCACAGAGAAGTCAAGTGTGCACTGGACACGGAGGCAATCGTTTGAGAAATTCAGTGGGATATAGTACCTTTTTCTCAACAAGTTTTGTTTCATTTTTTTTCTAATACATTGTTTAAATACAGTAAGATTCCTGTCGGGATAATCCTTGTTGGCTTTCCTTCGTTGCACAGTCTTAACCCTCTTATAAACTACTGATAGAAAAGCTGGAGAATTCACAATCTGATCACGTAGCATTAATGATTTTTCCAATTTAATGTCTGAATATTGGATAATTAACAGAAGACACTAGAATGCCAAGAGACATCCAATGACAAAAGGAATGTCTACCTGGGTGCCTCTATCCCAGCACCAATCTGGGCATCTACACAATAATCTGTCATGTATTACAGACTGACTTTCCACATCTGAGTGCTGAGCAAGTATAGAACAAGAGAAGACTTTCAGATGCCCAAGCAGTAACAAACCTAGTTTCTTCAGTAAATAAGCCTTCTTGGCTAACAGCCTTTGGAAGGCATACACATCTCTGACTTCAAAACCTAAAAAACCCCTCAATATTAATCCATACCCCAGAGTAAGAGATCACTAAACATACAGAGAATACAAAACTCCACTGCTGGCATTCTGCTACAAACATATCCATTAAGGATCAATTTGTAGTTTAAAATTAAGTACATCTTTTAGATTCTTTGAGAATGGCTCAGGCAAACTGAGTGTTATTTTCAGTGTAAAACTGTGATGACAGTTTCTGACATTTCAAGATAGATATCCATTCTGAAAGGTTTTGGTTTTTTTTTACTTCTTAAAATTATATTCTAATTTTGTAGGATGTTGAGCTAATATCTCTCTCTACCACAAAGGTCCTTGTTGCATTCAAGTCAAGTAGTCATGACTACTTTAGTCAGGAGAGGCATTAAAAATGAGTTAAACCCATGCCTTTGCTTTTCAAGTCCCATCACAAGAACTACCTCCTATAGGAGGATTTACATATCCTAACGTGATCATGCAGAGACCAGTGGTTTATCTAAATCCATCAGCTAACTGAACAGTTTTGTTGCCTTTTCACATGGGTAGTGAATTTTCCTTAAAATTCAAAGGTACAACTGAGAGCTGCTTCTTTCAATGACTCATTTTCACTGTAATTCAGGTAAAGATTTTGAGGAAGGTTTAGTTAAAGTATCTTCAGCTAATGTAGCTAGCATTTGTTTACTACATCCTTTAGTTTAAATGGCTATAAATATAAAATAGTAAATTATTCCAGAATCAAATTCTAAATAAGTCTTTATATAAAAGGGACAGCATCATGCTCGGACAAATTTGTTGATTACCTGTCTCAGGAAAAACAGCATTACTTTCAGGACTCCACTTCTTTCTGCTTAGCCTATTGTAAGCCTATTTTAAACCCAAGTAGGAATCCAAGGAATCTATTAATGTGTGACATTAACTAGCACAAGCAAAGAACACCCATTATGTTCCAGATTCAATGGTGATGCACAAATTTCCCTCATGCTACAAACACAGTGAATTTGACACATTCAGGGCATCAAACTGTTCCCAGTGCTCCTATGTGTTTGATCTGTGCACACAGAAAACTATTCATCCAGAATGTTCTTGCCCAGGTATCAATAAGTACATACTAAAGGATGCATGGCTACCTAATCATTAGTTCTGAATGTGGTCTGTGAGGTACCTAACCTTAGACTTAGATTATTGCAAGAGTATTTTCTTGAATTAATCTACCAGCCAAAGTCCACGTTACCACACAAATCTGAAAAAGTAGGTAAATGTTCTCTATTAAAAAGAATAATTAGTTAATGAATTACTTTATAATGCAGCAAAATAGATTAATTCTTTTCTCATTCTACTGCATATCTCAGGTTCTGTGTCTTCTGGAATTCAAGAGTTATATTTGAAATTAATAAGCTTTCCAAGATTAACCTGGAGGCCCTCTGGAATTTTACATGAATACTCTCTGGAATTCATGCATCTCAAGCATCCAAACTAGAAAAAGCTAAACTATGATTATGAGGCATCATAGTGTACGTGATAATATGATGTGTTTCTGTGCCAGTCTTTTCAAATCTCTGAAATATAAGAAGTTATTAGGCTCTACATAGTGAAAACAGCCTTGTAAATATTAACTACAGAAAAGCTAATGAATTAAATTCCATTTCATTTTGCTTTCTTATTTTCAATATCCTTAATATTGCTCTTTATAGCAATCTCCTTTTAAAGTTATCTGCCTTTCTCTCGTAACAAATTTTGAGAGGGAGGCACATTTCAAAATGTTTACAGTAATTTGAAAGACTCTTACAACTGCCTTGCTAGCAACAAAAAATGTTAGCTCCATGCTTTTTTGAAGAAAATCTCACTTCCTCTCTTACATTTATACTGCATTTTTGCCTCCTTTCAGTACTCTTACTTCCTCATGTTAAACAGAATAGAAGGACACAAGGAGAAGATTATGGAATTATTGGAGTAGTTATTTGAGGCTTAAATATGAATTCAGGTATTTTGTTTTGTATAAACATACCTTTAATTTTTTTTTAGAAATTCAAATCTGAGGATTATTGCTGCTACCTAAAAATCCTTCAGTGTAATGTGCAAATTCTACGGTGTGCACTTTAAGGTTGCATTTTCTTTATGCAGAAAACTCAATTTTAAAATGCTAGATCTATGAATAGCTGAATATGTCCTAAATTTCCATGTGAGTAGTTCAATTCAGTATGTCATCTGGAGTATACAGCAGAACAGATCTCAGATTTGACTGTTATGATTTTGGGTCCTTTATGCTTCATGTTCTTAATTATTTCTATTTCAATCATTGTTAACCATTGACCTGAAGGTTTTCACAGAGTTTAACAGAAAAACCCTCCTGCTTCTGTGGTGACTATGTCGTGTTCCCTTTCAGTTCAGCCAACAAGCCATTCTAGCCTTGGTTTATACCTTAACTCCCTGAGCCAGCTGCTGTTTCTCAATAAAACAAAGATCATGAAGCCAAGTAAATATGATTTTGCTATTACCAGTCAAAAGCTGGAGGCTGTTTTTAGCTTCACAGTTATCTACTGGAGAAACAACTATTGCCTAATTTGCTTTCATTTCAGCTCTGTGAATAGGAAAAAGGCTGGCAGAACTAGGTAGTGAACTCCTAAGAAACAACAATCCTTAGAATTAACTGAAGCTTTAGAAGATCTTCGTGAAACTTCCACAAGTTTGCTCAGAATCAATCAGAAAGAAGCTGGCTGTGATGAAGAATAAAATTCACCCCATGCAAACTCCAGACTGAGGTTTAAGAACGTTCCTCTTCCCCTGGTTTCTGGGGAGATCATAAACCCACCCCTGGGGGCAGATGGTATCAGCTGACTGTGAGAAACACTGGAAAGGCATAACAGCAGCATAACAACAGTAAAAAGATATTGGGGAGGTTCTTTCTCAAAATAGTCTTTTCATAAATATTAATGAACCTTTTCTGTATTAATTAGGCAATTTTACATGTGTATGACTGGAGGAACAGGAAATTTTAACTGCTAATGCCTGATGAACCAACAGGGTATAGTGTAACACACTACTCTTCCCAGAGTCACACATCTAAGCTGGCAGACAAGAAGGCTACATGGGAAAGCCAGAGTTTCTTTCAATTAGTAAGGCCTCATAGCCTCACAAATGATTTGTCCTTCGTGCTTATTTTAAGAGTTAATGTTTCTGCTGGGTTAGAAGTAGTAGCAATAGAGAAACATGCTCTATAACTGTAGACAGCTGCCCTCCAGTTCATGACTTACATGCTGAAACACCCAGAATTGCTTAGTATTAGAACCTCATATCTATACAGATGATAAATTAATCCACACAAACCTAGGTATTTAATACTTAACTTTTTAACAAATATGATCCTATTTTTTAGTGACTTGTTGGATTTTGTAGCTACTTTCTGTTATATTTAAATCCATAACAGTTGAAAAACAGTAGTCATTCCAGAATATTCTTGTTTTCCTTTTTGATTTTGTCTCATTTTACTAGGATAATATTAAATAAAACAACAACAACATGTAGGTCTATATGATGCAACAAGTTTAAACATGACTATGAACTTTGGACAGCTTCGCCAGTGATGGGGAGACAAAATTCAATGGTAATAAATGCAAAGTAACCCATATAGGGAAAAGTAACCTTAGTTACATATAAGTGACAAAGAACCTTACTGCAGTTATGAACATTAAGGAAGGAAATGCAAGAGTTACTACAAACAATCCTCTGAAAACCACCACCTTAGTGCTCAGGGGCAATGAAAAGATTACTGTGATGTATTAGGCAAGAACAGAGAAAAAAAAAAAACCAACATCATTAGGCCTTAATATAAATCAAGAGAGATCCTCTTTACAGTCGTGATCACTTTGTTTCATAGAAGATATATTAGAATTATAAAGAAAAGAGAGAGAATAAAAAGGATAATCAGAGCTATGGAAGGGTTTTCCCTAAAAGGAAATAATGAAAAAAGGAAAGGAAACTGAAAATGGAAATGGAAAGGAAAAATGGGAAGGAAATAATCCTTCAAACTGCAAAACAGAAGACAATCATCTAAAGTTATGAAAATGTAAATCAAGAATGCTCATTTATAATTTCCCTTGATACAAGGGTCAGCATCCAGAATCCAGCCTCTTCTTCCTCCTGGGGAACCAGCTGTGGGATGTGGGATCAGGCTGCTGTGACAGAGCTTGAGCTGGGATCCTGTCTGTCTCTTCACTCTAGGGATCAGCACATCAGCTCAGGCTCTCCCCCTTGGTCCTTGCCTGAGTTTGGCTGCAGCTGTGTCTGTGCCTGGATATACATTTCGTTCATTCAGAGCCAACCTGTGGGCTTACTTCTCAGTCAGACCCGAGGCCCACCTCACCATGATGGACTCATCTGAAGACCACTCCTAGAATGGCTTTGCTCCTCCAGTGGGGGCAGTCGGATGGGGCCCTTGCTGCATGGACACCCATTCAGGCTTGCTGCCAACCCCTGCTCTTGGCTTGTCTTCTCCATGGGGCAGCCAGCCCTTGCTGCTCCCAGACAACAAGATTATTACACCCAATGAAGTTACTAGGTGAGAGATTTAATGCAAACAAGATGAAGTGCATTTTAAAAACACAATGACATTGCAGAGCTCAATGCCACAGCACACTACAAAAACCAAAGGTAAAAAAAAAAAACCACAAAACATCTTAGAAAGAAGCTTTTGAGGACATTAGCAGTTACTAAATACGATGACTCACATACAAATCTCAAACTGAGAAACGTGCTGACCACTAGGTGCAAGAGGAAATACCACACATCTTCCCCACATGCCTGGTCTTGGCTGATGTTAAAGCAGAATATGGGCTGAGGTGGACTTAGACCTTTATGAAAGCTCCTATGTCTCATTTTTCTGGCAGCTGCAGTGGAACCAATAATGCCGTTCCTCAACAAAGCAACTCCCTAAGTCTTGTACCTGTCAACCAAGAAGTCAAGTTTCTAGTTTCTGAACTTCTTTACCTGCACAAATCTGATCCTGGAAGGTACTGGGAAAACCGTGAATGAAGAAGTGGAATTAATCGGAGATCACACCACCTTTTTTCCCACCTAAGTCCTGGGGATGCTGGCCATGAGGAACAGGACAATGTATCCTGAAAAACATTGATAAGACAACCTTCTCAGTTTTGGGCTTTATTATAATTACTTAGCAGATTTGGAAAGAAAGATATAGACTCCAAAGACTTTATATTTCATTTGGCATTGTGTTCCACTTTCCCCAAATTGTTTGGTATCAGTTTTGCTAGCATTGGAGAGATTCTGAACTTTTCCTCACAAATCTATATAAACAAATCTATATAAACCTCAACATCAATATGCTTAGGGGAAGTGTGAGGAACAGTATTCTAAAAACCCTAAGGAAAACAGATTGTGTCCTTTTTTTTGAAATGACTAGTCATGAACAGAAGGGAATATTTTCTATATATCACGTTATCAGCTACTAGTTTTATATCTGTACCCTGAATAAAGGTGATCTCTAAATTATTCACTACACATTCATAATTCTGTTGTTCTTGTAGCCCCATGCACATTTTTATACGTATCTATTGTAATGACATCACCTCAAAACCTAGTAATTGCAGATGGGATTTAATGGGACGAGAATTATTTAGTCAAAACTACATGCTTATGATGAATATTTTGGTTTTACCTATTTCCACAAGACATTACTTACATCAAAATTGAACTTTATCATGTCTATGATCATAGCTACAGAGAATGGCAATTTAAATATCTACAGTCTAATTTCATGAGTATTTTTACAGAACACAGATTTGAATGAGAAATGCTTATAAAAAGTGAAATGATAATTTATTTTTAAAAATCTGACACCTCTTCCTTTCTTATAAAGTGCTATGCAAAACAGTGATAGTGATGATGTTATTTTTCTGAAGGAGCATGATTCTCACTGAAATGTATGCAGTACTTTCCTTACATCAATAAAATTGTACCTGTCAATCCTGCATCATTTACAATTTTTTAAACCCAGACTTCATAATTTTTCTTCCCTATATCCTCTATAAAACAAGCATTATAAAAAATAAGTACACCTTCTATTTTTCTAGAGTGTGGATTTTGTGTAAGATCTATGGAAATATACAGCTTTGCAAACTTGAACTTTACTTCTACATATATATGCTCGTATATCTTTCATGTACATAAAAGATCACTGTGAACATCAATTTAGCTGAACTGCAGGCTTTTCATAAGTAGATTCACTTACTGAAAACATTGAACCTCTGGTGGAACATTGCATAGATTCAATCCAAATAAATTAATGATTGGCTAGGCAGACTAAGATAGGATGTTGTTTCGAACATTGTCTTGAATTTTTAATGTTTTCTGTCTTCTTTCAGGAACCTTTTTTTAGATATGAATAAACTTAAGGAAAAAGCTGAATTATGACAAAAAGTTTAGAGGCAAACTGTAGGCCTAGATGTGGCTGCAACAGAAATATTAACCCTCCCTTTAGCCTGCATAACTCTGAATATTGAAAAAAAGATGAAAATCAGTCCTATCTGCTCCAAATTCTGAGTCAGAAGTCTCCTCCATGCATATCACCAAGACTATAAATTAAGAAATAGACTATGGCCATTAATCATAATGTGTTTTAGAGACCATTCTGAGAAAAAAAGACCATGACATAAAAGTTGTACATGATTTAGGAATTCATCCAGAGGTCTCACTTGGTTTTATGAAGAATTCTATTCCTGTTAGAAGGGGACATCCAAGATAAGAACTACATCCCAGTCTTCAGTGAAGAATTTAATTTAAGGTGAAAGATACACTTGTGATGCCTGATTGTATTATTTAAACTAAGTGAAAAAAAAATAATTTCAGTAAATTATTAACAGCTCAGATAGGAACTGTAGCTAATTTAGATCAGTTTCAACATCTGCAGAAATAGGATTCACAAGTGGAAGTATGGTTTTGTATCCTAAAAGCAAAGTCAGAAATTAAGTGGCTAGCAAAATAAGTTTAGGATCTGTTGCATAGTTTTTTTACATGCATACATATATGGACTGTTGAGGTAAGTCTGTTTCTGATGTTGTTGCACTAGTTTAATATATATATGTTTATTTATTTGACCTGCAATAAGACACCAATTTTATTAAGTGTAAGTTACCAGAAGTAAAATGTTCTCACCTTAAAAATTGGCAAAAAAATATACCCAAATCATCCTTTGCCAAAAGTTTTAGATAATAAATGAAACAAAAATAATAGAAAAAATATTCTAAAAGTTTTCTACCTTTTCTTTAAATAGCTTTAATTTCATTTGAATAATTGTAATATTCCTATGCTGCAGAAACAATCTGGAGGAAAAAATAATAAACTGCAAAATCCCTATTGCCCAGGTAAAAATAGTAATCACATCTATCAAGGCACAATCTCAGCTGGTATAACTTGTCATACCTTCACAGCCATAATATCTGGCTACTCTTTTTGCCCCTATCTCCAATGTTAGAGTTCCTCTCATTTCCTGTCCTTTATTAGTTACTTCCACTTAGTTATTATAGTATTATTCTTCTGTGCAATTCCATCAAAGAAATGGAAGCTCTTACTGTGTTGTTGGGGTGATAGTTGAGATGCAAACCACTGTCACACAGAGGAGAGGATGTGCCACTGCTCTGGTCACTGGGGGCACCTAATACAAACATGAATACACACAAAAAAAATCTTCATTAATCTGTAATGCTATAATTCAGATTTGTGTATATGTATGCATTTCTCCTCTTCCTACATGTTTTGTTATATCTAAGACTCATTTACTTTGTCCATTCAGCCAATATGTGGTTTGAGTGGAGTGCCTTCTTAAGCTGAGTGGAGGCTCAAATATCCCTCCCTTGGTGCTTGGCTTAAAAAAGCTAATAATCTGTTTCATAAGGGAAAAACCCAAAGCTTTTTGAAAATTTGATAATAAAAGGGAAGTGTGTAGCTCCTCACTCACTTTTCACTTGAAGGAACTAGTCAGGTGAAGCTTTTGTTCCTCTCAATGAAATTTAGAACTCTAACTGTTCTTGTAAGCAGTTTAGGAAATGACAGTGCTACACCTTAACCACAACATGACAGCACTGATGTAAATGCATGTTTGCATGTGTTACTCAGGGTCCTTCGTGGTACCACAACCTTTCACAAAAGGGACAAATGTACAGGCACACATTTTCATTTAAGAATATGGTGTTCCAATTTTTTTCTTGTCTTCCTAAAATTTAATATCTAGGTGAAAGATAAAGGAAGTATTTCAACAAATGACTGTATAAAATACTAATCCATCATTTAGTTTATTTAATTCTTACTAACTTAAAAACAAAGTCTAGAAGTATTGAAATCAAATATTTGTTGTTATGTTGCTCAAAAATTAAGCAATTCATTTCACCCTCCTAGGAGCAAGAAGCAGAAGGAAAGCAGCAGTGACAAAAGGCAGAGGCTGACATAAATATGTTTAGATATGCTGCTACTGTCTATAATTATGCACCCACACTTACAATTTAATATAATTAAAGGAAGGCAGATGTCTCCATATGCCTCTCATGGGGCTAGTTGACTAAAACTCAGTTGGACTTAAACAAAATACTAATCATCCCAGAGTAATTTATTTTTAGGTCGACAGACACCTCCACCAAAGCCTCTGAATTTTAAATGGTAAAGTTAAGCCCTTTAAACACACACACACTGTCTCATTTTCACATTTACAAGACAAGACTCTTTCAGACTAAAGTGTTATCTGATACTGTCTGAAAAACTGCTTTTAAAGACCCTGCATCAGGATGTGAGCTACCGTAAACTAACATAATTCCACTGTTTTACCTGCAACTTTGCTGATTCACACCAGCCAATTGCCTGGTGATCTGTTTTTCAAGCAAAAATAGCAATTTTTTGCTAAGCTGAATGTTACTACAAGACCTGGCAATACAAGCAGCTCATATTCAGGCAGCAATTCAAACCAAAAATAAAGCTGCTGTCAATCACTTTTAATGCACAGTAGCTTCAGAAGCTACAAGCCTTCAAGAGCACTGAATTGACTTTTCTTTTGGCCAAGGACTAAAGGCTTACATGCACAATCTTCATTCAGTGGCAGTTTGAGAAATGCAGGTGCTCTTTTCAGAAAGGACACAGTTAGGGTCACCTCCTCCCCTGCGTTGCGAAGAACCTGAACCTGGAAGAGAAACACAGACAGGACATCTTGAAACATAAGCAATGCCACACAGCTTTCACATACCAGAACACAACTGCTTAGCAATTTATTACAATTTTTTTTTTTTTTTTTTTTTTTAAGATGTAAAAGCTTGCTATGTGCTTGTCTGTTGTGTTTCCAGTCACATGTGGAGGTAGTGGGGGGAAGGAGCAATGGCATCCTATAATATCACCAGCTTTCCTCTGTGCTATTGCACAGCTTGCTCCCTGACCCTGCTCAGTTGTGCACCTCCTTCTTTCAGATCTGCCAGCATCCACACTAGCATGTTTTTATAAACAAACAAACAAACAAACAAAAACCCCAGCTATTCTTCACACTACCACCCCCCCTCCAGGGGCTGTCTCATAAATCTCCAACCAAAACAATATCAGTAGTTTCCACAGCTGTGCCATAATCCTACGAGTAAATCTTTCCAACAGCCAGAGTTAAATTTAGCCGAAGCACTCCAGCATGGATGAGAGACCTAATCTTCCTTCCAGCCACAGAGGAAAAGGACTGAATTTAAGCCTTAAGTCTTAGATAAGCACAAGCTTGGGTTTTGCCAAAGGGCAGCTTGCATTTTGGACACAGGAATGGGTAAACCACCTCTCTACCTGTGAATGCTTTTAGCTTTCCTCTACTCTCCTACAATTGCTCCTGGGCTCTTGTTCATGACCTTAGCTTTTCTCAGCTAGCTAGACACTTCAAGAATACACGTGAAGAAGCAGAGCTGAGAAAGGGAACCCCAGGCATCTCCCCAGGGTGGCACAAAGCAGCTAGGTAAATGCTACATGTAACACCAGAGGAGTAACAGTCTAATTGGTTTATAACATGAGAGCTAAGAAGAATGAGGTCACATAACTCTGCTTCAGAGAACAACCATCAACTGTTCTTCTGGCTCTGTAAGTTCAAAACTCTTCAAGGGTTGGTTTAATTTGGGGTTCCAAACACAGAAGATTGCTCCATGCCTCTATGGGAGGGGCTGTGCTCATAGGATGTGGAGTGTTCACAGAGCTGCTACACAGTGACACATTAGACAAACACTTTAAACTAGCATGTATCTGTTCCCTTTTCTGCTGTGTTTTTGTGCTAGCTGGATAACACACAGGTCACCTCTCTGCCACGCTCGAGCTTGTGAGAAAGCCTCGTAAATAATTTGTGGAGGAATGCTATTCTTTAACCTATGCCTATCAACAGCCTAACCCACACATTTAATCACATTCATGTACATAACTATATGCAGGGATGTTTTCACATAGAACCACTGCATTGAAACAGTTCTTCAAGAAAAAAAACCATGCTTTTGCCTTTAAACACTACACTTCCTACTCCACACTGGTTGCTACAGCAGAGGAATAACATTATGACAGAATATTTGATTCAGTATCTGAAACCCACTCTGAAATTTTAGGCACTTTATTGTTTACAGCAGCACAATGATTGTCAAGGAACAATTTGCAGTGTAGTGTATTTCTATATAGGTGTGCAAATATACATCACAACAATGATCATCAATTTAAACTGTCTGTAACACAAGACCCTTGGACAAACACTTCTCACTTCTGATATGTTTTATACCTTATAATTTGTAAACAGTACATAGAAAGAAGATGACTTGCAATCTGTCAAACAGTAGATCAAGACTCCAAAGTCCTGAGCTCCATCAGAGAAACCATATTGTGTCATCAGCTTCATAGAAAATTCATCCTTCACTTTTAGGAAGCAGTCACACAGTTTAGAATAGCCATAGCCAAAGCAGAAACGTACAGGCACATATTCTCTACTGAAACAACAGATGTGGGTAGACAAAGTGAAGAAAAAATACAGCTAGCTTCTGCCTTTTAAAAACCACTTCTTTTAACTCAGAAAAGGGGAAGAAATAAGTGGAGAAGTTACAACATTACCAACTTTAATTTATAAATTCACCTTTTAAGGTACCTGAGGGTAAGTAAATATATAACCTGTGAAAGGAGCTGAGGCAGTAAACTCTGCCACTGAATCTTTCTTCTGCCAAAAGTAAAACAAGCCACAAGGTCTACCTGATTTCATTTGATAATCTACTGTTCTGTAAAGGCTAGAAGTATTCTACTGTGAGCTTTTCCTCCAGCACCTCTCTCTTTCTCAAACCTCTTTATCTCATAGGATGAAGAATTTAAACTGGTACACATTTCAGTTGAAATCAGCAATATTTAGTTAACTGAAGCATGTTTTGGATTGTAATCCAGAAAGTGACGAGATTTTGACATGTGGAATGAAAGCTAAAAAGAGAGAAAAGATTAAAAAAGAAAACTACTAAGTAATGTTTACAACAAAGAGATGAGCTATTGAGTCCATTTCACTTACTTTCTAGTCATTAACAAAGTCATTCTTGGAAATAAGGTTAGCTGAAGAAAATGGGATTTTAAATTACATTTTTTTTTGTCTTTTTCTAGCTTTCAGTTGAAAGTTTTACTGTTATTTTAAATTTTTTGTCTTTATTTTACATAAGAAATGAAGAATTCCTGAACTGTTATAAATCAAGCATGCCTTACAGGATTCATTTACTTTATGTCCTCATTCAGCATACAACCATGTCATACTGCTGGTCCTCCACACGGAGAATGAGTTACAATAAGATATCTACTTCTTCTGATGAGTGCTTTTAGTGGTACACCATAACAGCTCGTGTTCATGAAGGCAAAATTGATAACTTTTACCCAAAAAAAGAGAACAACCAAAAGTAATGCAACTAATTGTTATGGGAAGTTATTTTTATGAAAAAAGCTCCACACACTTGAAAATATGGAGTCAAACATTTTTTTCTGGAAGATATAATACAGTATAAAGTCCTAGAGTTTTACACACGAGTGGAATTCTACCAACAGTCAGAGATATCGGCTTATTAATCGTTTCTTCTCTCTTCCTCATTGCCTAACAGTTCAGCTAAAACCTTTATAGAGCTATTTTGGTAAAACGAGGGCTGCGTGATTGTAAACATAGTGCTTCTGCAGGCTTAATAAAGGTACATTCATGAAAAAATAACTTATCTACATAAGTATATCCACGTGGACCTGAAGAACTAGAGGCATATTCCACTAACAAAGCAGTAATGAGCTGTTACCACTGAAGCAAATTAATGAACATACTGAAGAAACCAGTTGTCAATCATGATATAATTTTTAGATAAAGAAATGGATAGATATCTGCTCAGCCATCCTGCTCTCTTACTTAGAAGCAAGCTCCTTCACATTTCTTGCATATACATTGCCAATACGTTGTCAAGCAAGCACTGGCACTGACAACATGTGTGTTTGTTAGTTCTGGCAGTGATAATTCTAGAACTATTCAAAGGTTACTTTCAAAGGTAAGAGGGAGATAGAATATCTAAATTCTTTATACGCCTTTTCCAGGTTTACAGCATATTTTGTGATTTATAAGGAAATCTCAGAGCTAGGTTGATCAGAGTAACTAACACCAGATTTTTTTGCCAGTACCATCACATATTGTACACATGACAAAAATGACAGAAGACTAAAAAGCTAGGGACTACTTTCTGCTTCCTGCAAACAATGAAGCTCTCTTAAGAGTTTGAAGTCATTTAGAAGATTTTCAAGACTTTTCTCATTTTCCAATGCCTCCTTCTATATTTTGATATATTTATGTTAAATCCTCTAAATTCCTCACACGTTAGTCCGCAAATCAGAAAAAAAAGTGCGGTTTGATTAGTTTCTTACCCCCCTCCCCACCCCCTGCTCCACCCCCAAAATCAGTAGGAAGGTGTATTTTTAAATAGAAAAAAAACAGGGAACCATGGAGGTCTTGATTAACTGATGGTTGAACCGTGGCATTGAAGTGGTACCACTTTTTTCAATAGAAAAAATAGTATCAGGTCATTGGCAAAAACGTGGTAATTTTATTCTACCTCCACTTCTTATTCTACAGAACCATGTCTGGACCTTCCAAAAATAAATTTTACCAGGGACACTTCATAAAATTGTTGATTGATCACTGCTTTCCATGATGTTCTCCACCCCTCACAAAAATATTCCAACATTGGGTAGAATAAAACTAACTTTTATCATTTTGTTAAAATTAGTTATTTACTTGATAAGTGACTAACCCACAATTAATTGGCTTCTTTTCAAAATACAAAGTAGCTATTTTTAAGAGATATATTTTTTAAGCTATTTTAAGAAATAGTGCTTCTATAGCAACTGTAGATTGGACATATAGTACATTATTACTATGGAAGTAACCAAAGATAACGCTAGTCACAAATAACAATTCTTATTAGTCCCACAACAGAATTAAAGCCTAATCCACACTGTGGATAAATGGTCAAAAAATTCCCAATATTAATGAAACGCAGTTGTACTAGTAAGAGATTTTCAATTCATTACTGCTGATAGAGGAGGTATTTCTAAATGGAAATTTAAAAAAAAAAATTAAAGTATTTTCCATTATATGTGAAAAGATATAAACGGACTGAATTTCTAGAAAGTAAAAAAGAAACATAATTTTGGAAGGAATTTTAATTTTCAATAAATATAGAAACATTATTTCAAAATCTTCAAACCAAAAATGCAGTAACTTCCTATATTATTATATTTTTTTTTATCTCATATGAAGAGTTTGGTGAAGGTGAGATAAATTCATATTGCTAAATCCGGGGAATATTTGCCTGAAAAAAAAATTAACTTAGTAGTAATCCAAACATTTTCAAAGTCTAACAAAATTGTATGTATCTCCCTAATGTAAGCCATGAAAAAACTCCCTTTGGAAGTCATCTGTACGTCTATGCATTCAACCTGACAATTTCTAATGCACCCCAGATTGTGGAAAATACATAAGTAGGCATCATTAAAAAGATTTCTTTTTTCTCTGTATCATTGAAAAGTACTAATTTGTTTTATTTCCAGAGGGTGCACTGACTATTGAAGATGTATATATTTTTTTAAAAAAGCCCTAGATTTTTAATAGTTTTGAGATCTTCTACAAACCCTTAGATTTCAGGTATATGAATTCACCTAACTATATCAGATTCTGATATATTTTATTCTGTTAAAAATGAACAGTAGTAATGAACACAAACAGAAACATTCAAAACTGTCAATAAACTCTCATATGGAAACCAGAAGCTTACACCAGTGTATATACATCCCTACATAAAGTGAGAATATTCACGAGTGAAGTGAGACAGGCAAAAATAACTTGTGCCTGTCTGAACCAGTAGCTATGTGAAATACTGAAATTAAAAGAGCCATAGTTCTGGAGCAACAGTGTCTGTGTTTCCATGAAATTATTGTAATGACTGCAAGAGAGTCATCCGAATTTTATGGTGATGTGTGATATTGCTGAACAAAATCTCTACATAATAATAATAGTAGCCTGGATTTTTAATAAAGTCTATAATCATGCTGCCTTTTAATTGTATAAATCCTTTCAAAGTCCCTGTTCAAGAAAACATTTGAGCATATGTTGAAGTCTCTCTCAATATATTCAGGAAATCCCTGAAGTGTGAAGTCCCTCTGATTTTAGTAAGTATTCTTTCCTGAGTAAGACTATAAATCCCCTCTTAAATTACCAATGAAATTTACCCAGCAGTGAAGTGGTAAAGATTTAAGCCAAAGGACTTATACAGTCCTAAAGATCTGTGCTCTCCTGAACTGGAGTAAATTCTGCTCTTCAGTATGCTTTAAAGGAAAATTCAGTTCTTTGATGAATACCTAGAATTACAAATATCTGGAGGAAAGAAAAGTGGAAGACACTTTCCTAGCCACTGTGCAGAGCTTCACAATGCACAAGTTATCAAGTCCATCAGCAGACACCAAAACACACATTGTACAGTCACATAAAGGGTCAAAGCTAGAAGGCTCAAAGCATGCACACAGCTGTCTTGAATTATGTTTATTTTTTAAATTCAGCAAAAGTCACACAGAGTATTTGCATTAAAACCACATCACTTTAATGGGAAGTTTGAATTCCTATGATTAATAAGTATCACAGGACAATGAAAGTTAATCAACAAATATAATAGTAAAAATTATCAACGTTCCTTTTTTCCTTCAGAAAAATTATCTTACTGGTACGAAGAGCAAGCTAGAACACCACCTTATGACAGCAGTTCCTACTTAGAGTGCACAACCCAAACTATACTTCAGACCACAGTTTGATACTAGCATAGCTGTAGGCTTTATTTTTTTCTCAGTCTGGTTCCAGAGCCTCTGTTAGATATTTAGATACAAACCCACATGGGCTGCACACCGCAACTGGGAATTTCCCCGAACAAGTGAAAAGAAAGACAGGGCAGGATGGAGCACATGGCAAGGATGAGGAAAGAGCTCTTCTATTCAGAACCCTCTTTTGCATGGATCTTGCTACTGGTGCTGTTTTAGAAAAGTCAAGAGGGATGCAGTAAGATTAGTAGTTACAGCAGAGACCTACTGAGCCTACCACTAACCAATTATCCTGAAGAGTGGCAGACAGGGGTTTACGACTTCTCAAGTCAACACAGTAAAACCCACTGAATGCTCCAGCTACTAAGGCATGATACAAAAGATCATTTCAGAGCAACATACACAGAGAATTCAAGGTTTGATGCTTTTTGACAAGTCCCATCAGTGTGACCACTTAGAAACAAAATTTCTCTTGATTCCAAATGACAGCACTCATTTAAGTTAGATCATCAGGTGGTTTCTCCAATGGACAATGTCATTACCAGTTATCTTAAAGCTTTATCCAGCTTTCTTCATTGATCCTTCCCCTACTGGTTTTCATAGGCTTTAGAAACAGAGTTACCAGAACCTCAATATTTCTGTATAAAGCACTAGAAAACTAAATGCTCTGCCTTTAAAAATAGATTCCATCATGTTTCAAGCCTACATGCAAAGTAGGCCATTTATATTAGCCAACACTAAGAGGCATCTACATCATGTCCTTCACAGGAAATGACTAAAATAATCAGATGTAAGTAACACGAATAAGTGTAATGAGGAGGTAGGAAAAAGAGATTAATCTCACAAATAACTTATTGGAAGTATAATTAACTCTCACACACACACAAAAAAATCCATCAGGCAACAGTGCATCAAATATAGGTCGCACAGAGGACACAGACTCCTACCAGTTCTTTTTTCAATATAGTCCCAAGGTAAAAAGAGAATATTGTCACTTCAGTGATATATTTACAATCAAGTTGGAAAAAGAATCTGTTTTTAAGCTTTTAATTCATTGTGGAATGGAACACTTAACAAGATTGTATAAAAGACCTGATGACATCTTTCTTGAAATCTTTAAACTTTCTTACGTTCCACAGTTAGCATTGAAATGTTTAGTAATCTTTTAATCAGAATAGCAATAGAATGCAATTATTTCTTAGTTGTATGTTTATCTTCTCAAAAGTAATATAGGGGTGCCTCAGCAAAGGATATCTATGTAAACATCTCAGGGTGAAAAAAAAAAAAATAAAAAAATGCCTGAAGCATTTTCCTGTTCTTTCAGTAATTTTAGCATCATTAATAAGTATCACCCATAAAAATATTGCTGTAAGTGCTTAATCTGCACTCTTAGGTCATGTACTCTGATTTATAATTGTTTCACTAAAGACTGCACTTACTAGTCATCACTGTTCATATTAAATCACTAGAAGTCCATTACTCCAATACAGAAGCTATGAAAAGCTAGAATTAAAACTTGTTAGAATTTTAAGTGTACCAAAACTGGGAACACTGTACCCTGGATTCCCTGGCCATAGATCATAAAGGATACCATAGGTTCCTGAACTGAAACATGTCACACCATATTCCATGGACTACTCTTGGTCTGGGATCATGGTTCATAGAAGAAATACACATTTATGACACAAAAGCATCTATGAAAATAAAAATAATTTTTAAAAAAATAAATTAAAAAAATCAGAGAATCAGAAGACTGTAACCCAAAGTGCCATATTCCATGGACTACTCTTGGTCTGAGACCATGATTCATAGAAGAAAAACACATTTATGATGCATCTATGAAAATAATTTTTAAAAAATAAATTAAAAAAAAAATCAAAGAATCAGAAGACTGTAACCCAAAGTCTCTCCAAGTTTCAGGAGCCTTTATTTTCACATTACCTACTTAGTGTATGTTTCTACTTCTCTAGGATTACTCAACTACACTAAACAATCTGTACTTAGACAGTCTTAAGAAGTTCCCTACTTCAAACTCACACATCTGTTCCACTGTTTGAATATCATATATTCAGCTTTAGACAGTCTTAAGAAGTTCCCTACTTCAAACTCCCACATCTGTTCCACTGTTTGAACATCATATATTCAGCTTCTGGGCACCTAATATCTTTCTGAGCTAATTCATTAACACATATTTCTGTAATTTTATATTAAATGAATTCCAGGACAGCTGGCTAAAAGGAATGAGGCAAACCCCTTAATAATACTGAAAATGTTAGAAACACCAGTAAAACTGTTCCTAGTGAGGTTGAAGCAAAACAGCATTTACATTTTTTTGAAAAATATGAAAAAGGAAATTTGAATTCATTTGGACAACATGAAACTTTAAGATATTTTTCTAATTGTAAATTACAACTGTATGAGACTGGTCAAACTGCCACCATGTATTTAGGTAAACTACTCAATCCCACCATCAGTCAAACAGTATAAATCCATAAGCCTAATTCTGGTTTCAGCTAGTTGTACTGACACGTATATTTCACAGTCTAGCAATACGACATGCTTCCATTACAATTTTATATATTTAGATAAACTCTCATTGGCATGATAGCTCAGAAATTTACACAGGAAACACATTTTGTTTGAGATCAATTTCATTAACAGTGTCCAAATCAAACACTGGCCAAAGCAGCTTTGGGAAAAAAAATGTGTGATCCACTTAATAAATAAAACAAAACTGCTGAAATGGAAGAAGCATTTACACCAATGTTAAAATAGCATCTACTGCTTTCTACACAGCTTTGCCAAAAGGTTGTGTGGCAGCCTGTGTGCACTGCTGTGTACAGCCAGATGAACGACAGGCTGCCCCATCAGTCTACAGAGGATTTCTTATCCAAGACACAAGGGTTTGGGACTTCAGAATAATCAGAAACCAATTGTGACAGTAAGCTGTGCTGAGATTGTGGTGTTTTTTTTTTTTCTTTCAACTACATGTTATGGGGCACACTCAAGAAAAGCTGTCATCACCTGTAGAACACTAAGCAACTTCCAGAGGCTTTGTACATTTAAGGATCCAGGACATGCAAGCAAGCAAAATCTAGGCCGTATGTTAATACATAGATAATATGTAGAAATTCCTCCTAGTCATCGTATATGCAGGTCTTTGTGAAGTCTATCTTTACTACTCATGCAAAGTGTATCATTACTAAAATGATAACCCACCAAGGGTTTTAGTCCAGTATAAGACAAAGATGTAAGAATAAGCCAGAATCATAACCTACTCATTGTAAGTTGTTCTCTGGTACTGCTATTCTCTAATGAGAATTTCAGATAGGAGAAAAATGCATGAAACCATTTTTACATGAAAGCAGAAACATTTAATAAGAGGCATTATCTTGGACTGAAAAAGAACATTATTTGAGGTATAGTATAATATATACTGTGCACATACATACTCCACCACAGATTTCTCTAACATATCTTTAAACAAGTTTTTCATTACCATCCAGTAATCTCCAAAAAGACAGGTTATACTGGAATGACACTTTCTGTTGATAAGAGCTGTCCTAAAACACTCAGTACTGGAAATAGGCCAGAACTTCAGTCATGAAATTACTAACAAACTACATGGAAAAACCAACCAACACAACAGCTAACAATATCAGTATTTTTTACGTAGAATAAGATTTTGCTGGCCTGCAGATATTATGGCATACAGTGCATAGTAATGCATTCACTGTTCTCAGAAAAATAAGCTACCCAACAGTGCATGACAACACAACAGATTCCAGCAGATAACCATAAGTTGAAAAGGTCACGTAAAAAGATTGAAAAAAAGATATTATCCATGAAGAAAGATAAAACAACAAGAGCTATATTTACAGAATAAAGCACATTGATCCATATTTATCTATACAGTTCCTAGAGTACCCAGCAACAGTTGGAATAAAGACCACTAGAAATCCTTTTATGTACAGATATTTTTCCTTTGCAAGATTACATTATGCTAAGGCCAAAAAGCTTCAGATAGAAGCTTCTGCTTTTTTCAACAACTCTTTAAAAAAAATAGAAAGGCAAAACAATAAGAGTAAAATCAAAGTGAAGCTGAAAGTGGAAACGTTTTGTTTCTTGTAAGCTGTAACAACTGGACAATTACTTGGAATTGAGGTCCCCAAATTTTGCACGTTATGTGTGCTCCTCAACCTGAGGAAATAATTCCAATCAAATTACACATTTTGAAGGATTTGGAGTTATTTTTGCAGTTGATCATACTGTAACTTTTTTTTTAATATGTCAATGAACTTGAAGGGTCTGAGTTTTCTAGCTCTGATTAACAAAACAATGAAGCCACTTGCTTATCTATTAAATATATAAGAACCCCCTGCTCCTTCAGTCAAACTGTTCCCACAGTTAAATTTACCAGAATAAGTGCTCTCACAGTTGAGTTCTGTATGACATTTTTAACACATTTACTAAACAAGGACAGTTTATATGTAGGCAATTTGTGAAAAGATCAATAATAATATTCAAAATGCATATACATTACTAAACTGCATAATGACAGCTATTGTTCCTGTTCCTAATACTTGAAGAGTGAACGCTATCCAGTTGACACAGCATTCTGAAGTCCTTTTTTTTTAATGAACAGAGATAGTCCTACAATTGTTGATAACATGGCTTAAGTAATATTTTATCTGACGAAGCAGAGCCCCGGTTCTAGTGGAAAAAAGAAAGATCAGTGCCAGAATAAGAGTTTGCTCACACTAATCCCAGTGCTAGGTGGGGGTCAACCACACAGCTAGTGGCAAATTTCACATTTACATATTCAATATAAAAGTTGCTGTTGGCAAATATGACCTTAACATTTACTTTTCATGAATAGTCACACTAATCAAGTACCAGCATTTAAATCCTCATGAAAAATGAATACAAAACGACCTTAAAGAGTTTGAAATCAATTTTTAATTCTAAATTTGAATAAATATTAATATACACACCTACTCCTGCTTGTTCATATCTGAATTTTATCAACTTCACAATGACATAAAGAATAATGCTTGGACAAATTTGTATTTGAAGTAATGTTTTAAATCAATATATGCAGTTAACTGCTAAACTTCTCAGCAGCTCAGGATTTAATCTTTAAGAAAGATGTTTTAGTACTTCAAGGAATGTGCTCAGTGGTAAAAGTTTTCATCTGAGAAAATGCATAAGAATACTCTTTCGTGTAATTTAATGCAATGTTGCAAAATAATTGCATTGCATTTAGCTGAAGTTGAGAAAATTACTTTGTTCTTCATAAATATCTTCAAAAAATGAAACTCCCCAATTTAGTGAAAAACTCAGTTCATACTCTCAGGCAAATACATGTATATTTTGCTGGCCTGGAATCCAACACAACTATCCTGTAATAGGAAATTTTGACAAATAATATTGTCTCAAAATTTTTAAGGGATATTTTCACCGGCATTTAAATTTTAAGGGCCTTGGCAAAACTTGAGTTTGGAGCTACTCAAATTGGATATTAATATAACTGGAGAACACTTACAGATATTCTAGAAAGAATAAAGATTAAAATTTCAAGGAAGTAAAAAAGCTAATTTGCATTTCAGTATAATAATGAAAATGTGCTGAATTACAGATTTAACCAGTTCATAGCATGAGGTCTTCATGACTTTCAAAGATAAATATAAATCTGATATATTGACCCAAAATGATCAGGTTACTTATCTCATTGCAACCCTTATTTTACCTTTTCTTATTTTCCTAATTAGACAATAACACGAATCCATTCTTGCCAGCAGTTAATTACCATTTGGGACTATAAAATCTTATAAAACCCATAATTTATAGTGAGTTATGTAGAGCGGATGTTTTTTTCTGATGCAAAACTTGCAACATCAACAATAAAAAAAAAACAAAATTCTTTTATAAAATTCTGTTATGGTGTTGCTACATGAATATGTCAGAATATCACAAATGAATGCACAAATTACAGGTCTCACTTTTAGGTCCCTCAAATTTTAATAGTTCTGGCTTTACAATTTTCTCTGTGCTGTCCATTTCTACACAAATTCAGAAAATAGGCAAAACAGTGCTGAAGCTACATGACTCAAAGCTATCTAAGGAACATCTATACAAAAAGAAGATTCAAAAAGCACACTCTCATTTAGATAACACTTTCCTTTTGAGATATAAAGACTTTGGTTTTGATACTTCCTAGGATATTAAAAGCTGTAGTCATAGCAGTGAAAGTAAAAAATTAAATGCCTTGGCATTACCAAGTGTTTCAATTGGAAAAAAAAAAAATAATTGTCTCACAGGTTTGTTGTTGTTACCATTGTTGTGCAGGTGAGAAAATTTACTTTCAAACCTCAGTTATTGATTGACGGAAATGTGCTTTTTACAGTCTTTAAAAAGCTTGTAATCTTTCAGAGAGAAAGATGTTTAAACAAAATATTTTATCTTTTAACATTCATTATGGCAAATGCTAGCTCTGACCAGCACTTCTCCCTGCAATCAGAGATTCAGAAATAATACATTATAAAGAGAAGTGCACAGGGGGTTTTGAATGTGTTTCATATTAGATTTTTCATGTAAATGTGCCTGACTAAAAGATGTCAAAAAACCTTTAGAATGACTGAGATATGGTAAAGATTCTGTGAAATATGTCTCTCTATCCATTTAATATGTAAATACATTATACTCGGAACAGTATAAAGTGGGAAGGCATCTCAGTAATTCAGAGGATCTAGAAATATCCTCAGTACATTCTACTGCACACCAACATGTTAAAATATGAGTTTTTTTTTGATGTAGAGCATTCCCTTGAACTTTCCTTTTAGTAGGTCAGCATAATTAGAACCTTTGAAATATTCTGAATCAGTACTGGCTTGACAAGGGCATGTGAAGTGGAATAGAGCTATGTACATTTGCTAGACCTCATTTAAAGATATATGCCATTATCCTGTTTCAGCCTGAAGAGTGACTATTTCCCATTTTGCTCAGAAAAGTATTAACAGCACTGGGAGGCAACAACTCCTGCAGGTCTCTGCACCAAAATCTAAAGAACAGGTAACCTTTAATTTTTAATGAAGAGTTTCTTCCCTCTGTAACCACACCTGCACCAAAGTTTTTCTTGTGATCTGTGATCCCCTTACTACTGCAAGCTGTTTTATATGGCCACAGTCTTGCAAAACACCTAAAGGGGAGCAGAGAGCACCAAACTGAAATTGTAGAAAGACACCAGTACTACCAGGGCAAAAGGAAAAAAAATATGCATCTAGAACTAGGCCCAGTGCTGACAAACAGATACCAAAACACCAGTACCATACTGTACCATACTAGTGGCTGAGAAGTATGGAGTGGGCCCTCTGGAAACCTCCATGTATCTGGCTGGAACAGTCCAACACTGGATACTATTGAAAAATATATAGAGTCCATTCTCCTTTCCTCTTCCTCCTCCACCGAACAAACTGTCAAAAGACAAAGACCCATTGTAGAGAAGAAAAAAAAAAAAAAAAAGACCTAAAGATATGTACAGGTGTTAGATAACCCCTGGATAAAAAGTTTCTTCCTGGCACCCATCTGATTTTACCATAGCCAGAACAATGACAATTCTGTTAAGTATTGTAACTGCTGGAAAAACGTCAGAAGACTATGTGTGTGCACATCTACATTGACTTGAGCACACCAATCATTTATTACTCCTTCTGGCTAGCTAAATCAGTACACATGGTCTGTCTTGTCCCACGGGCTCTCTTGGGCCCACGTCAAGCCATAAGAAATAGAGGCTGTCTCTCAGAGGTGAGCATTTGCTTTCAGTCTATATGCCACAAGGTTGCTACCTGTTTAAAGAAAATGCAGTTGTTGCCAGTTGTACAGTATTTTGTAGCCCTTATTGGTAAGTGAAATTTTTGTAATACTGAACAGGGAAGAAAATTTTCATGCCTACACAAGGCTTAATTTTTTCTTACATTAAATTGCAGTGTTTTGTATATGTTTATTTCCTCTGCCTTTAGGAGGATTTTGAAGCTCTCTATGCTACTCTTGTCTAGTCTCACTCAATTATTATGGAGTAGTTAGTCCAAGTAAATCAAAAAACTCAAACAGTAGACTACACTTTTTGAAATACAACCACACAGAAACAGATTTACCATAGTTACTAGGACTCTTGTGCTCCACCAGAGAGCCAACCCCATTTTCTGATTTTTTTTTATTACTGTAGAGTATTACATCTATGCACAGCCAAGTAAAATTGGAGTCCCTATACCAAAGTCAAAATGAGGTGCAGCTCCAAAACTGGAAGGTGCTGTGCTCAATGAAATCTTTCCAAAAGTATTCTGGAGGGTCAAACACATGCACGTACAAATAAACATGAAAATATTTCTACCAGCTTCCTAAAGAGCCACATATTTTACAGTAAAATATCAACATAAACAAGGTCACAATCAAAGCATGTCTGATGGTACACACTTTAAATCCACTGCTGAATTGCCTGTTTTCTCTGCAGCTCAGGCTTTCAGCATTAATAGAGCTGCATGAAAAAGGAGGAACCAATGGTAGTTACTTGAAGGTTGTTGCACCGTAGCTAGTGATTCAGTCTTTCACAGTACCCCACTAAACCCTAATGGATTTTTTGCTTTGAGGACTGTAGCCATGTAATAAGGAAATAACAACATTAATCATAGGGACTTAATATCAGTCATGCCAGCAAATTCTACTCCCTTCTGTTAAAACTCAGTAGTACTGATGAGTAGTTTTAAAAGATGAAATCTTAATAAAATGACTAATATATCTACAGGTATCTTGAGAAGAAGTAATGAAAATATAAATTAGGAAGACAGGCAACATGTCTTGCTGTTAATGTATTTTAAAAGTCTAACATCATAGTGCTTGGATAAATTCAAGCCTTTGCTGAGTTTGGCACAAAATTTTATTATTTAAACACTAAAAAAAACCCACAGCTAAAACCAAATTAGAAAAGCTGCTGAATACATGTTAAGAATACTGCTCCAGGATACCATATAAAAAAAAAAAAAAGAACAGTAAACACCTTTACTGCTAACAGCAAGTACTGAATACTTTAACTGCAAAACAGTGCACCTGCTATGTTCTTTTCCACTTGATGGACAGTTATTTCAAATCAATGCTGAAATATTTGACAGATTATTATTAGCTCCAAATTCCATGAGCAATAAGGACATTGTAAGTACATTGTAACAGATGTTTTCATTAATTGCACTACGGTACCTAAGGTGACATTAGCACTTTTTTTATTACTCAAGTCTCAAATAGAAAACAGCAGCTGTATGGAAAAAGCAATAACTTGGTCTCTTCTTACAGGAGTAATATTGGATTTCCAGAAAGTTTACATTTCACTTTTGAATCAAAATGTTACAAACTGCAAATTAATTATGGTCTTCTCTTCGAAGAGCTCACTATGCAGCTTCAATATTTAAAGTTGCCATCCAGTCTAGAAGAGAAAGGATTAAGTGGCTGTGCTATGAGTTATACTGTACAGGATCTCTGTCACATAATATGAGAAGGTGGTAATCTGTATTTGCAGGTTGCTGTTATCACTATCACCAAGCAACACAATATTGATGTACAGATTCTTTTCTGTAACAGATTCTGAAGTACTTCATGAAATTCAGTGTGCTAAATCTGATAATATTCTAGGCCTCCATTTCACAGTTAAGGAATCAAAGATAACATAAAACCATAATTCTGTAAACGTTATCTGCAAAGTCAAGCTGGAGTGAGATTTCAGATCATTTGGTTTCCAGTCCTGTCTTACAAATACAATATGCTCATTCTTCTGCTTAAAAACATTTACAAAAAACATTACCCAAACTATTCATAACAGGTTTTAAAAATCAGTTTGAATGAAACCACAGTTTTAAAGAATCAGAGTAAGAGTTTCATCAGCTGCACACAATTGCAGTTAAGCAATTACAATCCCTAACTGCTTCATACAACATGCATGACTCACAGAGAGCTAGCACAGATACAGCCCTGCTATGGGTACAGAGAAAAAGAATCAGCAAAATACACAAGGCAGTGCACATGGACATCCCATGTCAGGTCATTCTGCTGAAAAAAGATGTCTTGTGCAAAACACAGCTGATGGCTGAATTGAAACACAGAACTACATATTATAGCTGTCTCTACAGAAAATCCACCAAAGTCTAAATAACTGTGCTGTCCTGATCTCTACCTACTTCTACATGAGCTTGTCTTGTTACTTTTCAAGGAATGCACCCGAGTCGTAGTAACAGGCACATATGAACTAACATTTTTCATTAGAAACATACCCTGATTTTTTTTTCCCAAATGTAAGAAATAAAAAAAGTTTTCATACCCATATTTATTTAATTCTACTTTTATTTCTTAAGAGACAAAGGGATACTAAGAGCTAAAGAAATCCCAGTGATATGTAACCATAGCTGTTGGTACTACCTGAGATGCTTTATTTGCAACATTAAGAACAGAGACATGCTTAGTCTTAAAAATAATTTGGCACTCATTCAACTCTCCATGGTCCCCAGATGCTTTAGTGCACTACAATCCTGGAAACAATACAAGCAGTAGATCCAACACAACATATTTAGTAGTATGCAGCTGAGTCGACACGTACTGTCCTATTCTGAGCCACTCAATAGTAGCTGAAGGGAAGCAGCTCACAACAAGGACTCTCACCTCTCCCAAAATTTTGTCCATTCTTAGTGGTGTAGTAGCAAGCTGCAGAACCACCAAAAATGCCCACAAGTGCTATAAGAACAGCAGTATGTTGGTGACTGCCCATCTGTTTTTGGTTTATGTATGGACAATAACTGGAGGTAACAGCTACAGACACATTCCTTTCCAGACTACAAACAGATTGGTTTCCAGCCTTATCAATAATCCATCATATCCATCATGAGCCCTTAAAAGACTAGGTGTGTGGATTGATGAGGCATGTACTGTTGGACCAGACAAAAGCCTAAACTCATAAATCTATCTAAGCATAATCCTAATTTCAGCCTTTAAAAAAAATCTTGTAAAATGTAAAGGAAGGTATACTAGAAAATGAATAATTAATAATTAAATCCATACTAGAACGAACACAAAATCATGCAAATTGGCAGATATAACAGACCCTCCTTACCTCTACATTCAAGTTCATACTACACTTCTGGAGTCAAATTGCCAGTATGATGTTGAGATACTTTTTAACAGAATTGCTGTTTTTTTTCCCCCCCTCAACTTTCTCCCATACTGTTACTTCACCACAGAGAGCATGATATTTATTTTACTACAGGAGAGCACTAAGACTGAAGCAATGTTATGCTGTACTCAGGCTTTTTGCAACCCAAGACAAACAACGAGCTGACACTTAGCCTTTGGTTGAAACTCAAGTGCTTTCGTGCTATGAGTAATATTCTCACCTTCTATAAGCAGAAAAGTAAGGTCAAAATTAAGTGATTCACCTAAAGCTAGGAAAAAAAAAAAAAAAAAAGAAAGGAACTGAGTAGAGGCCTCCAGTAAGGTACACTAAGAATTGACTAAACTTACCTGTCTTGTCTTGAGTTGTCTTCTTCTCTATCTGCCTACCTATGTAAATACCTAAGTATCTATCTACTTGGCAGATTCAGGCTTCAGATTATAGCTTATTTCTTGGGTACAGGATCTGTGCATCACTGAATACTGTATCACCACATCTAACAACTAATGGAATACAACAGAAACGAAAGAAGAGTGTACACAAGGGTTAAGCCAACTAAGTTCACTATATATTGGGGAAAGATACTCCTTTCTATGAAAGATGGCACTAATTTGATTAAACTACTTAATATCAAAATTCAAATGATTTTATACGCCTAGTACAGTTATCAGTAAAGCAGGGTGAAACACCAGGGCCAACTAATCATCAGTGTAATACAACAGGCTGCAGTGATTACACCACAGGTCTTTTCACTGCAGAACCATGAAGATATGACATGTGCTTAAAATGTTTCTGCAAACAGCAAGACGTTTTGGGTCTAGAAAAAGAAAAAGATGCACACTGCAGATACAAGTCCAAATTTTCTATGGGCATCTTCAGCTTTACACACTGAAAAAAAAATCCACGCTGGTTTGCAATGAATATTTTCTAAGACATTGAGACAACCCAAACCACTAATATACTCCCATATATCTGCCATGTCTTTATTAGCTACAGAAAAAATCAGAATGAGACCGAGCTCTGAGCTCATGTACCTTGCATAGCCACTTGAAAAGTACCTAGAAGCAATAAGGATTGAAAATAAAGTTTCCACTATTGTTTGACCCCCTGCTGTGCACATCTCTGCTCCACACGATTCCTGTTTTCTCTATTACCTTGAGATTAGAGCTACAGGTCCTGTATTTAGTAAAGACCCTGCAAGAGGGAAGTGCTAGAACAACTCAAACTGCAAAGGGCATACTGCTGACAAAATCCCACCTGCAAGTCCTGCTGGCAGACCAGTTGATGTGCTTGCCCTTTACTCAGGGCTATGCCTAAACTCACAGTTTACTGTACAATGCATAACCATATCTGTCATTACTATAGCAGGTTTCACAAAAAAATTATTCCACAAATACATATCATATTATAGTGAATGCTTCTAAAAAAAATTTGATTATTAAAAATAGATTTACTTTATATTTCTTTTATATTTTATATTTATGACTCCTCTGCATATTTTAGCTTATAAAATGTCCTATGTAAATGTTATCTTATTTAAATATTGCTCAATATTTACTATTAGTTCTTAAGAATTATTCTTAGTTAGGATAAATATTTAATTTAAAATTTGTCTGCTTTTTAAACTTCTAAAACATTTGCACACATACAAATGGACATTCAAAACTGGTAAGGTACACTTATTTTATCCAGAGAGAATTATCTATAAGTAATTTGAGAAGCAGATTATGTTGGACAAGCAAGGTATAACCCAAAATTTAACATGATGAGACCTGTTACTTTATGTCAGTTTGCACCTTTTGGCTTTTTTCAAAATCTCTTTTTTTTTACGTGAAAATGTTTAAACTTGATCATAAATAGCCCACAGATTTATGTATAATTGTAATGGTTAAAAGATTATCTCATGAAAAAAAAAATAAAAAAATAAAAAATATCCTTTACGTTCTTACCAGTTTTTGAATATGCCTTTGACTGTGCAAGTCCACACTTTTAGTTGTATCTTTTTCTGATGTCTTGAAATTCTAACAGCCTATTTACAATATGAAGTCATATTAAATCAAGCAACTATGGTAGGCTTATAAAAGATTAAAATCTGATCACTGTTGCACAGTCAAAGCTTGAAAGTGCTATAAATATGACGATTAGCCTGTCTATATAGAAGGTTCTATATGACAAAGGCTCTGAAGAATGAAGGATGATTAGCAGCAGAAATTTCCAATGAAACCAGTGCACAAAAGCACTCTGAGGAATAGTGCAGGGATCTGATCTTTGTCTGCACTATCTGGCTCATCAGAACTTCATCTTTATTTACTCTTGCTGCCTAAACCTGAGTGGCATCTGTGCTATGATCTGTCATACAACAGAATGCTGTGTGAAATACAGAGAGGCTTAGAATGGGCAAGGTAAGTTTTAGAAAAGTAAAATTTCAAAACCAGAATTATTACATTATTTTAAAAATATAGGTGCAAATTCTATGGAGCTACACAGGATTTGATGATAATATTTTTGGTAATCTTCTAATTTCTGGCATTCTTTTCTGAAATACAGTGTTTGGTACTTCTGAAAGTACTTTAGAAGAGTCCAAAAGTCAAATATAACAAAAGTACATGATACTTTCAGCAAAGCTGACTTTCCAAGGGAACCAGCCTACTACTGAGCTCTCTAACACACATGGGTTCTCTAGAAGGAATCTCCTTAACACACTGTTTTTTTGAAACCCATATTAGTAACAGCTTAAGTGAAGCAGGAAAGCAGTCTAATAAGTAACAGCCAGAGAATGAAAGGCAGACACATAGTCTTGTTTCAATTTTTAAATAGGATTAGAACCAAACAAACACCACATCTCCAACACAGTGTAAATTACAGCCTTTGAAATTAAAATGACCTCACACAGCCAGAAAGGTGCAGCACTGCTGAAATCTGACAGTTAAAAACCAGAAGAAGAAAGGCTGGAAAGATGCATGGCTAAAAATCTGCATAATAAAATAATTATCTTTAATATAGAAAAGCCTATCTGAGAACAGCAATTACAACAAATTTATGAAGAAGAGATTGCACTAAGATCTTAGTTGCTCATGATACTAGACAGTACAATCATATTTGGTTAGGAATAACAATAATAAAATTGAGACCAGCACATTGCTATCAGTGTACACTATCATCTCAGTAACTACAAAAGACAAAAAGTAGACTGAAAAGCAGAAAAGCTCACCACTTCTTCATGCCTGCATTTTCTCACATTAATTCCATTAATCTGTTATTAAAAAGATAAAGAGAAGACTTACTCTACATTTCATAAGTATATATTTCATTTCACTTTTCTAGAAAAACATAAATAAACGAACTCACAATTTTACTCACCTGTAGAATTGCATCTCCTATAAAGAGCAAACCTGAAAGTTCCGCTGAAAACACAAAGCATATTTTTCACTCATTTTGCACAAAACATCTTGCATTTTCTGTACATGTATTTCTATGTAGTTTAATGTTTCTATACAATCATCTTTTTTTTAACATGTTGAAATACTGACATAACAATGTTACAATGAAAGAGTCTACTCAGCCCAAATACAAGCCTATGAAACGACTTCCATCACTCACTAGCACCTTCAAGGCCGTTGTGGGGAGGTATGCCATACTTTTCCGAATAGAAAATGAGTGCAGGTCTAGGTTCTATTTGCCTGTGAGGGATCATTTCTTACAAACTTTGAGGAAAAAGCAACATGGAGACTCGAGAGCTACTTGTGAATGACAAATTTCACTTGTAAGCTTTTACCAGAGTTACTTTAGATCCTGAATGTTTGATGAACTTTGTGGAGTACTTATGACAGATAAGACTTTATATGATGATGAGCTAGGCAGTCTGCATATTGTACAAAATCACTAGCCAAACAGAATTTGATTTTTAAAACAAAGTAAATCACAAGCGAGTCTATGAAATCTAATTCTACAGATGCAATTTAAATAGTGTTGTGCTACAGAGCTATCTAGTGTAAATATGTTTTATAAATACACAATAAATTCAACAAAGAATATTTAAGTGTCTGTAAAGAAATAAATAATCCCTAACATGAGAACTAAGGAATGTTAACAGGTTATATGGGATTATTTATCTATAGTATTCCAAAACATTACAAAAGACACTGTCTTCTAGAAAATAAGTTTGTTTTTTTAATTTTTTTTTTTTTTCTAGACTAGAAAAGAATAGAACTGGACTCCATCCAGAAACTTATTTACAAGAGTTGTAAATTTGGAATCAATATTGACACAAATTATGATGCACAAGTTTGAAAGACTAGTATCATTAGCTAGACGTAATAAAGGATGCTTAAATTACTGCAGGAAAGACATCCTGATTTTCTTTTTTCTTTTATATTAAATAAATGCACATCCCAATGTTCTTCAGACACAAGGCTTGCATGTACCAATGTTTCATATGTGACCGGATGTGCTAGCCTAAGCACCTTATGTGCATCACTGGTCTTAAGAATTGCATCAATGTCACATTCTTGCTTAGCTGTCCAAAGAAAGAGCTGGAGACAACTTGGAGGAGGGTAGAACCAAGCCTGCAGAGTTGTGTGTTACAGGATCTGGGTCGAACAGCAGTTTCTGTATCAAAGAACCCTAGTACAAACACATAGCATTTCACTTTCGACACCACAAGACAGTAGTCTGCTACACGAGAGATGTCCCTCAAAATTAGCTCTCTAAAAATCAGCAGTATTTTTATTGAAAGCAGTAATGGAGATTGTATCTCAGCCAGGTTTAACTGAGGTTAGAAATAACGCATCAGCTATTCAGCAAAAAAATAATGACAAAACCAAAAGGAAACAGTGTGCATTTTTGTGTGCTCAATTAAACTGAAGTCTATCTGTCTTATTTTTCCTGCAGTGCTTAACAGCATTTTAATAGCTCGTGTAGGCAATATATGCCACATTATTATGTATCACATACCTAAATGCATACTGAAAAGAACAGTCACAAGTATCACTTAAAGTTAACCTTATTGCTTTCCTTAGGGGCTCATATTCCATGCTACTCTGTAGCCTCTCTACACACAATTTTCACATCTACCTTTCAGGGCTGGCTTTCAGCTCTCAGTATGCTGATTCTCCACTACGTCTCTTTATCTGTGTGGGTGAATATGAGATTTTTTTTATATTGGCACATTTTAATTGCACAGAGGCAGCATCCCAGAATTATTGCATTACAGATGGAGGGAAATGCTTCCAAGTTTATGTTTCTGACCTTACACAAGAGTACTCAAATATACACAAACATAACAGAGAAATTAAATACACCATGCTGGTACTGATTCACAACCTTCATCTCTCATCACTGTGCTCACCATGAGCTGCTTAATCATTATTCTTATTCCTAGCATATATCATTCCAATAATTTCAAAACATTGCCAGCTGAAAACAATACAGAGATTCAGCCCCAGCTCTGCTTCTATTAAAACCAAGCATGGTAAAGAACTTGTACAGTACTAGTTTTGCTATGCATGAGTTGCTGCAAAGGCTTACACAGGACAGCATCTAATGCTGAAATAATTTATGGGTATTATCAAGACTCTGCCATTACTCACCTCTGGGTACTGCCCTAATCATCAGTACAAAAAGACATGCATTCCCTTCTTGTGTTACCATGATTTAATGGCCAAACACTTGATTTGCTGCAGCTTCCTGGCAATAACCATTTGGAAATAAAAGCCACAAAACCATTAACTTATGTGAAATCTGTTAAACATCTTCATTTTCTAAATGCCTTCATATTTCTCCCCTTGGAAATAATGCCTTACGAGAATGTTTTTTTTTAAAACAAATCATGCTGAAAACTGTTTAGAAAATATTCCTAATATAAATTCTGTACTTTTTCAGAGAACAGTACTGAGTAATAGAGAGAAATGATACACCAATAACATTTGTTTAACACTTCCTGAAGCATCTCAAGACTTAATGCACCTTGCTTTAAGGAGCATGTCAAAACAAAGTCTACTAATCTGACACCCACCTCTTTGTTCTTTGGAAATCTTAGAAATGACCACTGGAATATTATGTTCTGCTCCACCCTGAAAACAGAATAAATGGCAATTTCATCAGTCACTGGAAATAACTTTTTTCTTAACATTATATTTTACCCTTTCCCTAACTGCAGTTTTAAGAGAGACTAGGAAAATAATTCTGAATGCATTTCTTTTTTCATGTTTTGAAAATAAGTATTTGATTTAGGTTAATTTCTTGTCACTTCTTATAAAGTACTTCTCAGTTTCCATCATCAGCTCAGGAAGTGAACTGAATGTTGTTCAAAACTCTGCAAGATTGGAAAAAAAAGGACATTGGCTTCTGTGAATTCTGGAAAGCTTAAGGTATGAAATAGTGTCCTGCAAAAGCAAAATGGCCATCACACTACAATGGCAGCCACGCTGCGACCACTTAGGTTTCCTGCTGGCAAGAAACAGGTAAATAAAAACCCAGGAAAAGCAAGTTTGGATTTTTGATCTCAAAAGCAGGTGTTATTTGTTTCCATCTCTGTCACACAAGCACAAAGAGTGAGCCAAGCAGTAGGATAAGTAAAAAAGGATCAGGAAAAGAAACATTAAGAAATGGAACAGTAGGTGTTCAATAAATGGGGGGAAATAAAGGAAAGCTGGATGGTAATTCAACAGTTTGACAACAATTCAATGTTGTAGCTCCATTCGGTTTATCCTGCTGGGACTGGAAATGCTCATAGTGCTTAAGAAGAAACTTAAAAAAAAAAATGTTGAATAAAAAGGAAACTCAAAGGAAGAGAAAGACAAATATATACAGAAACAAGTATTTTTTCCTGTGTAGAGAGCATTGAATTGTAAGCCTGAATGTAACCTATACAAATTCAGCTCATCAGAAATGACAGTCTGGCACGCCGTTGTGTAGCCTAGGAGTCCTGGTTAAGGGTTTGTTTACTCTTCTTTCTAGCAGCCAAAGTTTCCTTTGCAAAAATAAAGGCTTTGATAGGTCCAGACATCCAGTGCTGAGGTGTGAAAGGACTGACATGGGTATTTTGATGACCTAAGGAACAATACATATCCCTTCGTCATGTAATTACCGATGGTTTGAAACTGAACAGACTCCTGCACACAACAGCTATTTCTGTCATGGAATAAAGACAAATTTCCCATGCCACTGTAGAATTTTAAATAGGATTAAAGTTCCTTCTGCTACTGGCTACCAATGCACATGGTCCTAAAACCTGCAAGTTAATAGGGATCTCAGTAACATTACAAGAGTTATATGTCCACACTAAAAGTTCTATTGGCACTGCAGTGGATGAGTGTTGACAAGCACAGCATGTATTGGTATTTGTACTGTAGACTGAGCATTCACTCCACAAAGACCATGAGGTTACCTTCATTTCAGTCAGCCTTAAAGATGTATTCAGACTAAATAAATTTCAGTATTATAACCTCTTGAATACCTTTCAATGGTTTTCACTAGAGGAAAAGCAACAGTAAAAGTTTGCTTCACTTAGGATAATCAGCTCGAGCTCACTAAATTTCTAAGACTTAACCTACACCCTCTACATTTTTCCTTAGCTACATGTCCATTTAATTTCTTTCAAATTTTTCAAACAGAAAAATAATGGTGTCAGTTCCCTTCCTCAGCCTCCAGTGTTATACAGACATTGCACTATCCAGGAGTTTTGAAGCTCAGTGAAGGAGTGTAGGGTTTAAAGGTTAGCATAGCTAACATAGGTCTTTCTTCTCACTAAAATGACCTCCCTCCCTCCTTAGACAGCTCTCCAGTAAAGATGGAAATTACTGTTATTACTAAGCCAGCCTGCAATGCACCCAACATAATTATTCCTCTCTCACTCACTCTATTACACTGCAGATCTGAAGAAGCATTCAGTAATGGCCTACTAAAGAAAATTATCTCCCCTCACTGCATCCCAGTCTGGCCAGTACAAAGGATTCCTTTTAAATTAGTCATAGAAGGTGTTCTTTGCCATTCTAAGGAAAAAAAAAAAAAAACATTCCTAATGGGAAAGCAAAAATAGTTTACTTCTTATCTACAGCCAGCCATCGTTCACAATTTGCAGCAAGGCAAAAAAGCTCTATATATTCTGCAGCATCCTCTTGAATGCTACTTCAGATTGACACTGCAGCCTTGCATCCTGCATCCTCCAGACTTGACACTCTGTCCTGCAGAAGAAAAAGTCTAAATGTCTAAATTCATGTTTTATAGGCTCAGGGGATACTCTGCTGAAGAAACCTCTGGGAACAGAGGCCAATTTTCCATTGTTTTAAATTTTCCCTCCCTGTAGTGTGGACATGTAGTTATAACCTCAGACCAGATGAGGCAACAAAAATGTAAATTTATGGTGCTGAAGCCAACGGCTCAGATCTCTAGCAGAGTGAGTCTAACGCTAACCTTTGTCATGCAAATTTTGTCATTTTTCCTTAACCTGACAGGGTTGACCCTAGAATAAAGGCAGCTGCCCACCTGCAGAGGTGGTCCTGCTGGAAGAGGCAGAGGAAGCACTGATCACTGGCAGCCTTTTAAAGCCCACTGGCCTGGAGGTTGGCCATTACTGGTGGGAGGTCACCCAAACCTCCTTTCAAAGCGTTGCATGATACGGTTCTAAAGATTTTTTTTCTTGTTCCAATTTTTGTGTAAGAGGTTTTTTTTTTTTTCTGAAGTTTCAGTCATATCAAAAATTGGGCAACTCAAGCTATTAACATTTACTGACAAATGCTGGTTTTGAGTTTGGCAGCATAATAACAAAATTACTATTTTGTTTTTCTAAGCAGAGAGATTCTATTGAAAAATAGACCAATTGTTGCACTTTAGCATCCTCAATATTAGACATTTTTATTTCATATTGAAATGCAAAATTAATTCCACTCTATGAAGTGAAAATGGGCCTGTTTGTTTTAGCTTTAAGGTCTAGTGGCACAATATGGCTCACGTCTATGAGGATAAACTATCTTCCCAACTGACAATGGGTGACTTTATACAGGTTTCTTATTGCAAGCAGTCCCTGTAAAGTGCTGAACTGTGTTCAGAGACTGTCTTTGAGAACACTAGGTGGTGTAAACCAAAACTGTGCAAAGAATCATGCTAGCAATTAAACAATATGGAAAAGAATGTGCCAATATTAATTGGAACATTTAAACTTTTCTTTCCAACAGAATAGCATAGCTGGAACCAAAGTGCCACTTCCAAAATGCATTCAACACCAACTTCCAAGGTACAAAAGACTTTAAAGATGAAAAGATTAAGTTTTAAATGAAAAGCTAGAAGATTAATCAATTAATGCTTTCTAGCCTTTTTATTTTATTTGGTTATTTTTCAATCTGAAACAGAAAATGAATATAAGAAATATAAATGAGTATAAGAAATATCACAGAATGAATGAAGAGGAAGAGAATCATCTATGCAGGTACATAAGTGTAAGCAGGGTAGGTGCTCATGCCTGCTTTAGAGAATGTTTTGATCAAGGACAATTTTGAAAAGTCAAACCAAATCTCAGCTGATCTGCAACACTGTTCATAATTTTAAAAAATGATAAAACAGAGGCAGGAAAATGGCACTGTACAGAATCCTGGTAGCCAGGAATCACACTGGAACTGCAAACCTTACTTTATTTAATGAACTATCAATTTTATTCTGCAAGAACACAACACTCCAATTATTGAGAAACTTGATGTTCTTTCAGAAGTCATACACTTAGCAGCTTCTTGTGTCAAATCTCTGCACCTCAGACTTGTCATAGATGTGACAAATGACTGATATTACACTACACTTATCAATTGCTACATCTAACTCCATGGCTATTCCTGCACACACAGAGATTTATTACTGAGGATTCTAAAGAACTTAAGAAAATAGTTCCTTCTGAACAATGTAAAACAGATTAGTTCTGCTTCAAATTCAATCACACTTTTACCATTCACTTCAGTAAAATGAAATACAGCAAAACACAAACTTTTTTTTCTTTCAGACCTTCAAACAGTGCATTCTAAGCAATTTTTTTTTAAGCTCTTTAGTGGGGATCTTGTGGAAAACAAAACAAAACAAAAACAAACAATCAAACAAACAAAAAAACAAACAACACTCTCACAGGGGCAAACAAAAAAAACCCCCAAACAACAATCTCACAGGGTTTTTTTTTAAGTAGTTAATCGAATGTCTGATTTTTACAAATATAGTTGGAGAACCTAGGTTATAACATAAAAGAAGAGAGTTCACCTCAGAGACAAGCCACCAAAAGATAACTACATGGTTTAATTTTGGAATTATTAACATTTTCACCTCCTGCTTTTTAGGAATAGAAAAAAAAAATAAATCCAAGGTTCCAGTATACATAAGACCCTTCCAAAATTTACTCAAGAGAAAGGTAAAAGGTGGTTTGATCATCTGGGATTTCTGATAGTAAATGAGAGTTTGAGCTGGCAGAAAAAAAAGGCATGATAATGGCATAAAACTGCATGTCAAAACTAGACAAATTCATATCAAAGTGCAAGCAAATATTTTAAAGTGATAGTCATTATCCACTATACTGCTATAACTCACACCTCAGATAAGCTACGTCTTCTGATGTACATCACTACCGGAAAGTAAGTCCTTAAATAACCCCTACCTTTAAATAATCTGAGAGTAGCAGGACAGTAGGAACTACTGTAGCATGTAGGGTTGTGGGAGGCAGTGAAACAAGGAGGGATGCCCTCCATCCTCCTCACTCCTACAGGGTAACTTGTAGACCTCTACTTCATGGCACTGCTACAAAATAATTGCTTTTCTCTTTAAAACTAATAACAAATATAAGTAATTTATTAAAGTTCAGCAATCTTCCAAACCAAAATAACAAACTGTCATTCATCCACAAGGAGATGCATACCTGGATTTAACACTACCATTTCAAACAGAAATCTGGCACTTTCCAGAATATTTGGAACTGACATTGACACTTTATGGCACGCCTAAAAAGTTCATTTCAGTGAGTTTTCATAAAGTTTGCCTATGAAACCAGGAAAAAAACTACTCTATGTTCCAGGTCCAAGTTGTTTCTTACTGCTAGATTAAAATGATAGAAGCAGATTATATTATTTATTTGGTTTAGATTGTGTTGGCCATCCAGTTGCTTATCAACCTTTCCTCTTGAGAATATAGGATTGCTAATAAAGGGATCTAGCAAAAGATGTTGCAATCAACATTCATTGATTTTTAAAAATAAATATTTTTTTTAAAAGTCAACCCACATTGCTTGACACACATCAACAGAATATCCCAGACCACAGAATTCTACTCACCATTTTCATTACCTAATCTACACTATCCAACTAAGATTAAGTTTCCTTTGTTGAAAGAGATCTCTTTTCTATTTAACAACATGTGTTGAAGGGATTCCATCACATAACTGTTAGTTATTCCAAAAATTAACAAGAAATCATCTAGTCATGCCTGAACTTATGTAGCTTCACCTTTCCACTACTTAGAATAACTTTGATCACAAGAAGCAATAAAATAAACCTAGAAAATACGTTTAAATAAAATAATTTAATATAAATCCTTTATTTTTAGATACTATTGCAATTGCTTCTAGTACACTTGATACAGTTTTTCTTGGTATTTTTTTCTATTGAAACAGGTTCTTATTAAAAAAAAAAAAAAAAAAAAAGAATCCCTTCCAGGCTGAATTCAGAGTCTGGTTTGGCAACTTGAAATAGTGACTTCCAAGAATTTTCTTCAGAACAATGGGTATCTTGCTCTAAAAATTTAAGTATATTTTGTCCCACTAATTTAAGAAAGGCCATCACACATTTCATTTCTATTTCACAATGATATTTTATTTAATACAATGGATCTGATACTGAAATAATGTAACCTTGAGCTTGACATCAATTTGAATTCTAAAAGATAAGCCATTGCAATGTATAACTAAAAACCAATTTTAGTGACTCTTGATGACATTTGCTCTCCAAACCACAAAAATCCTTACTGTAACCAGTTATTTCTTAGCACCAGCTAAATAAAAATTCATTCACCCATATACCTGATTTTACACTGATACATTACTTCATCGTTGTTCAGTGAACTGTAACCTATAATGATACTGGAGGAAAATAACTTAGGTGCTGTTGACTAAACTCATGAGAAACTTTGGCTACAAAATAGCAATTAGTTTTCTATGAATAGAGGTCGTTAGCAGGTCAACAGGTTAACAGCAAAAGTACCAATACATATTTTAAGATCTAGTATTTCTATTCAGCAATATTCTTATCAATGACAACACAAATGCACATTAATCCCTCTTCTGAGACACTTCTTAGGAGGTCAGCACAAGCAGATGTTCACAGTAAAGTCTATACTTCCACTTCATATGCATAATTTAAGCCATTCTGCATTCATGTGAAATACACTTTTTCCATTGCTATCTTGAGAATGAGGATTGCTATGTTTAGAATATGTTGTCTAAAAAGGTAAGGTTTTAAAAATCATAGATTATGATGACAAAAATTATTAACCCTTCCTCCCTCTCCTCATGCTGCCCCTCTCTCAAAAAGGGTCATCTGCACTTACACGTGTTTTTCTTGATCTATAATAAAATAAACAACACAAGAACACAATATAACACTTCCTGTCCTACTAATGAATTGCACTGAATTATTGTGATATTCTTTGTAGAAGGATTGTTGATGAGTTTATTGGCTGTTCCATGTGCCTGCCACAGCAACTTAGCATTCATTAATAATTACTTAAATTAGAGTGCTGTTGGACAGCAATACAGTCTGTGCAGTTACAAACACTTTTCAACCTTCCTATCAAACCTTATTGCAGAGTTGCTCAGCTTGGATCTTCAGAGAATGATCTTTCCATTGCCTTCAATTCCACAGGGCAGTGTGGTTGATGGTCACCTACTGTGACAGTATCTAACACACTAGAATATGTTTGCTTTCTTGGTTTTAGTCCTTCAAAATATAGTTTGCCCTTATTAAATGTAACATTAATTACATATAAAAAGACTTTTTGTATAATGTGGAACAAGAGACCAAAAAAATCATCCTACCTTTATACTTAATCCAAATCCTCCCACAGTCTGTCTTCTAATTGTTACTGTTCTCTCCTGGAAAAGAAATAAAACAAGTTCTGTAAGATTTAATGTTTTCTGCCACAACTTTGATATTCACACCTCAGCAAGTTGTTTCTGTGCTTCCATCCTACACTATTTTTCTTGTTTTAATAAACTTGGGAGTTCCTGAATGCAAAAATCCCATGAAACTTCTGTTGCACAGAGAAAAGAAAGTCTGGAAGAAAAGCAAAGGTCCTTAGACAAAAATTCATTTGCTCAATTCATAACTGTTGATCTCAGAGTAATGGTTTAAAAATCATAGCCAATGATTTAAGGGCTATTGTTACAGACAGGATTATTTAAAGCAGCCCATGTTTTTCCTTTTATTGCTCATCCTAAAATATATTCTGTAAAGACTGTAGGATAGTATATGCCTTAGACATGAACATTTAAAAAAAAAAGATTTTTTTTTTTCTCTAGTCCATCTTGTTTACTTTTTGCCCCAGGATCATTTAGAATTAGTTAGCAATAAAAAAAAAAAAATCTTAGTAGCAGGTATATCATAAGTCCAGATAAAAATGTACAGAATATATAGATTTGTTTTTTATAGTGCCCTCTACATGTGGTCTAGTTTTTACACTTATTTAATTAAATATATTCCATAGCAGAAGTCTGCATAATTTTTTTTATCTATACATTTTCATATCTTTCAGCACAATCAGCATAGTTTGCTAGGGTCAGTCAGATTTGAGTAACTGTCTCTTTAGAAACATCAGGGACAGAGAGGATGAAATACCTACAGAGCTGTTTTTCCTTCCTTATTTCATATCTACAGAAAAGAAGGGATGTAGAGAAGGATGTACCTGATATGTAAGAGATCTGGAAAACTGATACTGCTGAATTTGGGGCACAATCCAGCTGCCTTCTTTCTCATTCACATTTGTGACAACTATGAACTTTGTAACAGCAGAAAGAGTGAACTAGTCCAATGTTTTGGATGGCATGATAAAATTGACTGCCTAAAATTAGGTTTTCCCTTTATTTATTTAGGCTAATGCTTGTAAATGTGTCATCTAAGAAAGAGGTATATAATATAGACCTATCCTGTTTCACCCCTGTGCTTCTGCCCTCTTCAAAGGGACCAGAAGAGCCTTCTTGGCTCTCAACATAGACCTTCGAGGAAGGAACCCTCATATGAAGTTCCCAGAAATGGGTTTCAGACCTATCCTGTTTCACCCCTGTGCTTCTGTCCTCTTCAAAGGGACCAGAAGAGCCTTTTTGGCTCTCAACATACACCTTCGAGGAAGGAACCCTCATAATGAAGTTCCCAGAAATGGGTTTCAGTCCACAAAATTGTTTCCCTTAAGGACACAAATTGTACTCAGAAAATCTTTTCTCTACCAGGAAGTTGCAGCTGCAGGTAACGCTGCAGGTAATATATTCAGGACAAACCAATACAGGCCACAGGCTGATGTGTCATCTAAGCTGAGTTTACACAAATAAACATGAAACACTCAACTGTGACTCCACTAGTAGCTGTATATTCCTGCTAACTCAACCTCATTTCCAGCTCCAGCTTGCGTTGAGCAACTAGCCAAGAACAGAAGCTTGACTTCTACACTCTACTCAATACATTCAAGTATTTTTGTTATACGTGCTCAAATCAAATAGAAAATACTTCTGTTACCTAAGAAGATGTTGAAAAAAGCAACCTTTTAATAAATTGGTTTGATAGTACCATGGATGTCCATTAGCCATGGATGGAATATAGAAGATCACACGTTACAATTATGTTTCAAGTGAAGTAGCATGCTAAGTGAAAAGCAGAAATTTTTCAAATTTGTAGTTCATGCCATATGTCAGTAGTAACTGTGAAGTTTAAATAGTGGCATCTGAATATATTCCAAGCAGGATCTATGCTTGCAAAAAGCCTAACAGAAAACTGTCCTGCAGAATATTTATATTTGCTGTTGCCTTTCTTAGCAAACACACACACAAATACCCATAGAAGAGACAGTACTCTTCCCAGTTCTCACACAAGCAAAGGCAGAGCCAAATCAGTACTGAAAACACCTGATGTGGGTTTTTTGTGAGTCTATCAGTGCTCTCTGACAGAAAAGTAGGAGCCTCTTACATGGAGTTCAGCATTACTTTTTAGGAGAAAGAAATGCATGCTCCAGAAATATTTTGCTAGCACAGCAAATTACTAAAGAGACAAAACTGTGCAAAAGTAAGCAAAAGGAACAGAATAATTTCAAACAACCATAGTTTTCCACCACAAGATTAATTTATCAGAAGGTTTTGTCTGGTATTTTTTCCTATGTTCTTTTCTATCTCCATTTTGAGTAGATATTAAATATTTCAGGTCTCAACTGTTACAGTACTGAATTGAACTTTAAAAACATATGGCAAACTAGATCCACTGGAGTGATGTTACATGTAATGAAGCCATTGCATTGTATTTTATCTAGTCGAATTCAACACATTTTGCAGTCCTACCATAAAGAAGTATTAATTCAATGTACCTTAAGTGTAAAGACTTATACATTCTTCACAGAAAACATAAATAATTAACAATCTTCAAGAACACAAATCAGAATTACATACTAGTTATAGATTTCATTAGTAAAACATCAATTATCCCATGGTCTGTGACTGCAAACTTCACACAAACGACATAGTGAAACAGCTTCTTCAGACTTGTCAGAAGCATCACACATTTCATACACTAGAATTTTGGCTTAGGATCAGACCTCAGCTCTGATCAGCTGCTCTTTTTTACCCAGAAGTTTAGAGGAGAAACGATAGGACTCATCTAACCACATCTAATCCATCTAAAACTGAGCCATTGGCTGAGGCAAGTGTTCACCTGTAATCAATAAAGAAAAATAAGTACATTCAATCCAGGGGAGCCAAAGCAGATGCCCAAGTGTGGTGACAATCATTTCATCATATCTGTCCCCTACTGAGTATAGAGTTAGGATATCAGATTTAACTTTGGACAGATGAATTCCTCCCTTTAGAGCTGCAAAGTAACTTGGAGAAGTATTTTGATGATAGATATCGACTTTGAAATGTTTTGCTAGAAAACTCTTTTATATGAGTAAGTTTTTCTTTGTGACTTGAACGTGATTTTTTGCATGTGGCTTACAAAAATCCCAAACCAAGCTTCATTTTCTATGTCATCTTCAACCAAGGTGAACAGAATAAATAAACTACAAAGCACTACATTTTCAAGTAAAATATTACTTTTTAATATCATGATTAAAACAATAAAAAAGTTTGACCAGTAAACTGAAGCAAATTATTTTGTTCTGATGACTTTAGCATTTCAAATGAACAATAATAAAATTATTTAAATTCTTAAAATGCTTCACAATTATTCATTAATAAAATATGGCAACATATTTTGTAGCACTAAAGAAGTCCTCTAAGCATCCTGATTGACCACTTATGCTGCTGCAGGCTAAAGACAATGCTGCTTCATTGATCTCAAATATCTGCTTAAAATAAAGTGTAACTAAAAATCTGTGTCATTTGTAAATTTGTCTATTAATATTTTAGTTTTGCTTTCCCCTCTATTTGCACAAGGCAGTATTCTGTGATTGAATGTGCAAAGGTTTTGTAAATTCCAAAAGCCATTTCATCTCCAAGTTTACAAAATAAAACTTGATTCTGATGAGAAGCTACTTAGTTCAATACCAAGATGATACAAAACGTCCTATGAGCTTGTAATTCCATTACCACACTTGTTATCTGCATTACAGCAAACACAGGGAAAGTTAGAGCTTCTAGGGTCCTTAAATGCAAGATTCAGAGCAGTGTTTTAGAAGCTGCTCCCTGAAAGAGAACAAAAGTACTTATTTTATTGAAAAACTCAAAGCTGCTGCCAAGCTGTCAGCAATTTCCATGCCTCTAACTCAGAAAATTCCTCATCCACACATATGTTCATTGACTGGAAAGAAGAGCTAAGAGTTTTGCCAAAAAAATTCTTTCCTCAGAGCTGTGCAATGAAACAGAAGCAATGTTTTTTAGGCTTTCATTAAAGAGGCATTAAAATTTCTCCTTAAAAACCATAAGATCTTATTGAGATCACGGACATCATCTTAAATGAATTTAGAAGTGAAGAATGACCATGTGAGCACACAGCAAGCATAAACAGTCAGGAAAGGCAAACCCAGAATCCTATACAACCATTAACTATTAGCATTTAGACAAGAATTAATGCTATTTTTAACAGTTAAATTTTAGGGCACAGTAAATATTCAAATATTCCATATTGACAGGTATGTTATGTATAAGAAGGTTTATAATTTTTTAAATGAATCTTAACAATAATGTTTAATTAGAAATATTTTCAAATTATTCTATGTAATATAAACAATTAATCTAATGTGTTCTAGTAATGTGTCTATGAAAGTAGTTAAATAACAGTTGAATAAAAGGATGAAGAAACTTCAAAACTCTTCATAAAACTGAGCTAGCAGCATGTGCAACTTCAGTATTCCATTACTCAACCTTTTTACTTGGATATAAATATTACATTTGCAGTTTGGGACACTGGTGTGTCTGGTTATTCATCTCACAAAAGTAAAGGTATGAAGAATTAATTTGCCTAGGTCTAGACAGAAAACAAAACCTCTCTTTTCACAGTGGATAGAAGAGACACTAAGATAGTATATATATGTAAGAACACTGAAAAAAGCTGAATGGGTGCAGAACAAAAGAGCGTGTGAGAAAAGAGGAACAGATATGGAGAGGAATCTATAATAGCACAGTGACATGGGAAAAAGTACAGGGGGGAAAAAAAGGGGGAAAATGCTAGAATTTTTTTAAGGTAACAATGAGATATAATACATAATCAATGCATTAACATCGACTTCATAGATCAGTCTGTTAACATTTGATGCCATTACATGTTCAAGGCCATGCTGTCATGTAGTTGAACTGCTATTAGCAATCCCACTACATTTTGAAATAAGCAAATGTCAGGAGAAGGTTTATTTTTTTCCATTGAACTGTTTCATACATTTTCAAGAAGGCAGATTTTATACCCTCTTTTTGGTAATGCTGTTTCTTACTGGCATTTCTTTGGATTAATTGGCACAAGCAGTCATTTTACACCCATTCTGAGCATAAAGGACACAGGACAAAGGTCACTCACATTTCCAATTTCAATTAATAGTGTTAACAAGACTTGCTCATCTGCTAACCACTTCCACCGTGTGACATTTGAAGCTTGCCTCCTTATTTCAGTTCCTCATACAGCTGGAGAAGGCTGGCAGGAAGAGATGGAGGCAGAATGCCTGGTCCATTGGAAACCTCCCTTCTCCTGCAGCCACGCTGGAGACTGAGGACAGTAAATACAGCTGTGTGGTGTAGACACCACTGACTGGGATGAGCAAGAGCACTTGACCCTTCTCACGTGCTCACTTCAAAATGTTCCCAGTTCTACAGCATATGCTAAAAGCAGAAACTGTCACCTAAACATCTGCTTACAAAAATTCTGCTCCTAGGATGGATTTATTTCGAAAGTACTGCATTTCTTACATACAGAAAATAGAAGAGAAAAACCCCCACAAACTCAAAGTCACTATGGATCTGAATTCCCACTTGGCTTGGTAATGAAGACTGTCTTTAGTTTTGGGCTAGCTGCAGTTTCCAGCTTCTGCCTCACATCATAAACTGCCATTGAGCAAAGCTTCGAGTTGTTCAAGATTTTTTTGTTTGTTTGTTTGGCAATATTTTTATTTTTATTTTTTTTAGGGGAAAAACCTTCCAATGAGACAAAGTTATTCTGCTTTCAAATCTGGCTTTATAAATAGCAGGCCTGTGTTTGAACTATGCTTTGCTAGGCAGAAAAATAAGCCAGCTTAGGCTGTCCCTAAACAATCATATTTACATCTGTCAGTCCTAGGTTGTCATTTAAAAGCTGTCTAGATTGGCAGGGGGAAAAAAAAGTTACCACCATTTGATAGATACTTGATGACTTCTGTGAAAAAAAAAAAGGATTCACTCCACTGAATAGCTGACAGATACTGCCAGGATTTAAAAAAAGAAAATAATAATAATAAAAAAAATTCATCACCATTCTTTCTGGTAGCTTTGTGGAGGTAACAAGGATGTAAAATGCTTGACAGGTGACCTCTCTGTTCACATACACGGAATTCTCTCCAGGACTAGGAGTTTCATTTTGGCTCCATTATTTATACTATTCAATCACACATCAGAATCAAAATATTAAATAAATACAGTACAGAATACAAATAAAAATCATATGCTTACTATTTTAAGCTTTTCACTTTTTTCTAAATTTCTTTTTCTACTCATTAACAATGCTAATGTTAATTAAACTTGTTTTACCTACACCAAAATATATGAAAAGAAAATTGTACATTCTCAGAGGAGAATGATCCAATGTAACATTTAAAATTCATTCTCAGGACATCTCCAAAATTCTAAAATGTCCAAGCAATGAAACCTAATTACTTAATCTGACTGCTCAGGCAAGTCACAGTTAAGTTATTCTGAATGAAAGCATTCTGAATTTAAACTTATACTTAAAAAAATAATCACTGAAATTTTAAAAAAAAATAAAGAAGAACATTCTACTGTGCAAAGTTTACAAGTTGAAAAACTATCTCTAATGCAACTTTATTTTTGCTGATACTATATGGGCTTTACGTATAGCGTTATAAATCTTTCAACACAGTTGATTGCACAAAAGCAAAAGGACAATTTTAAAAGTGAGATATAATGTGTTCTTATCTTTACAGGAAAAATAATGATTGTGTGATTAATAACGCCAGAAATCAGATCTGGCTACAGTTCAGCCATTTAAGTCAGTGTTACTTTCTGACCTTGGAAAAGATATTTACTGATGAAGGTTTTTTTGTCTATCAGAAAAAAACAATTATGTCAATAGGTTACATTCAGATACATTGATATCAAGTGCAGTTAAATCCTTGGCCACATGCCTTACTACCCAGAGAGCTGCTGCTCTATAAATTCACAAAAAAATGCATTCACTTTTTATTAGTATTGAATGATGATCTTTGCATCAATTTCCAAAAAGATTCTTGATTAAAAAAAAAAGCTACTAAAAAATTATTTATGTTTAATTAAATAATGCATTACTATCCAAGAGCACAGAATTAAATTACTCAAGAAGACATGAGAATCATCTGCATGTTATTATCAGGTGAGTTAGTATCTTGAAATTAGAAAATCTGTGACTTAACAGAACCTTTACAAAAATGTTGTAAAAACACACACTGTCCTGGTAGCTGAACTTAGCAATTTGCCAGCTGTTCACAGTTTATTTTCAGTGTTTTAGAAAAACAGTAACTAATTCAAATCATCCATCTTGTCAGATGGTACATTGTCATATCCTTGGTTTATGTATCTGACATGCACATACATTCTATTAAAAACATTTCTGAGTACAATTAGTGAGCAAATAAAATCTACTAAAGAAAAGAAGAAAAAAACCCACAGCTCTCTACACAGATAACTATATTTATTGATAAAAAAACAATAATCCTTTTACTTAACTTTCATAAACATATGAAATTTGATAGCAACTGTGGGGATTAACTGTAAAATATAAAGATTTTTATACTAGAATTGCAGTTTAAAGCTTTTCCTAGGAATAAATCTACTCAAGAGTCTTACTTCAGATCAGATATGCCACATCTTAGGCAGCTACCACCATGATTTTCAGCCAGACCAGTATTAGGCTATTCTTGTTAGCCCAGGTTATTGACCTATACGTCTAAAAAGCCTGGGAGTTGCCTTATTGTACATTGTCACCTGGAACACCCTACAACAAACTTTTGTGAGTAATATCTAATGTAATGCAAGAAATAGGTTTAAAAGTAAATATAAAATAAAGATCTTCTATACTTCTGCCAGTGATTCTAATTAAGTTCCTACATGGTTTAATTAATCTGTTTTCAGGGCATTTTGTCTTCAGATGAAAAGAGTAAAAATCCTAACTGTTCTGTACCATGATAAACTGTCACTGAGATTTATGACAATTATAATTAAAACCTCTCTGTTAGTAATACCATAAATACTTTGTGAGGACCCAGGACTTTAGGGGAGAAAAAAAATGTATCTGACCTAACAGTCACTGGTTGTACCTTCCAATTTTCCCCAGAGAAGCTCATTGATATCTTCAGAACACAAGCTCCTCCAGCCAGGCATACACTTCCTATACTAGAAAGCCACTTTACAGGCAAGGATTTAATTTGGATTAGTAAAGTTGCTACCTTCTAGGCTTTGACTTTCACAAATTGGTCTCCTCTCACGTTTTGGCATTCGTATCAGAGTTCCAATCCACATCAGAGAGCCGCTAGTAGAATAATGCAGAACCCACTGTGTTTGTGTCTTGAAAAGCGAGCCCTTGTTGCACACAAAGAATTCTCTGTCAGATTTATTGATGCAAATGCTCTGATCAAACTTAGATCTAATCCCTGATTGTCTGAATGAGATTTGATGCTGTATGGAATTGTTATGGGTATGATTCCTGCAGGATCCTCACTCACACTATCATTCTGTTAGGCCTGCTGAAGAAACAGATGCATCCTTTTTTAGTGTTTAACACTGTTTATGTTGCTTATAAACATTTACACATGTTATTTTCTTACTCAAAGCTGTATACAATGAAAGAAAAAACAAGGTTCCTTTGCACTTCCCTAGCTCTGGGAAACAGGAACTGGTTCCTGCCAGAAAGCAAATGTTCTAAATTAAGAACTAGATCCTTAGCCCACATACTCACATTAAGAGACACCTCATTCCTAAGGAGCCATTGATTTCATTTAGATTATTCCACAGGATGCAGATCAGGATACCACTGGAACGTTAAGTGCCTGTTTAAAGTGTGTCCCACACAGAGGAGCATGCAAATTGATTCAGAGCAAACAGAAGAGATACTGTTCAGAACTAGAAACAAACTAATAGCCCTTCCTTACTTAGCAGTGATTAAGTAGAACTTTATAATCAAATTGTTTGAAGATTATTTATTAAAACAGATTAAAAGTAACTACCTGACTGTAAAATTTAACAAACTTATTGTTCCTCAGTTACAATTTTCATTTTTATTCTTTAGAGTTTATTCTACGAGGCATTCACTGTCAGTTGCTAAAGAAAACACTTGCTCTTACTCTGTAGAATGCATGTAAAAGAAAAATAGATGTGGTCAGTCATCTAGAATGACAGAAAGACCAAAACAGAATCAACCAAGTAAAGTAAAAGATAAGAAAAACAGAGAAACAAACAAAAGAAACCTAATAAATCAGGAATAAAAATGAGGAAAAAAAAAATGGAAGAAAAACAAACAAAAAATAAGCCTGAGTGACTTATCTGATTATGCTATATAATCAAAGTACATGATTCCAGATGATTTAAACAACCTATGACTAAAGGACAGTCAACTGTCTGTGAAATGCCAATCACCCTTAGTTGGAACGAAGCTACTTATTCAAGACCTAGTGTTAAAACCCGAAGAAATCAGGGTAATGTGCTCAAAAGTCACTAGCCTAACAATGACAGTTCTAAGAGAAAAGAAACTCTTCATCACCACACTAATATCAATCAGCTAATGAGTTATGCATTCAATATGCAAATAGGATATGGGGAGTGTAACTGGTGAAGCAAATTATCCACTACTTTCTACAACACTGTTGCAAAACCAATGAGGACAGAACTGTAAATAAACCCTTGCTGTGAAATGGAGAAAAACTAAAGATGCATTTCATTAAGACATTTAAATAACAAGTTCCAAAGAAGTCATAGATATTACAGAACAATAATGAAAGCTGTATTTTTGAGTGATAAAGTCTTTTAATAAATAATGCCAGAATGGGGTTGGTGGAGTAACAGTGTCACAGTGTGTGTTGCTAATTGAACAACTATAGCCTGAGCTTGAACTCATGATTTCTTTTTATCTCAGCTGCTAAATATGCAGTCTGTTGAAGAAGAGTACAGCCTGACTGGTAAAAGAAGCATCTATATTTGATCCAAAGCACACAGACCTGTATTAGTAAATTGTATTTGTACAGCATGAAACTGCCAAAAGCAAACATCAGACTTGTCATGCAAATAAATCCAGTCTGCATGGAGACAGTGTAGGCAGTGTGTTCCTCTTGTTTGAGAGAAAAACTCAGAACCATTCACCTTGAGATGTTCATAACAGTAAGATAGATTTTCCTATACATTTTCCATTAACCTTCCACACTCTTAGCACTATTCACATTTCACCAATTTCTTTCTGGTTTCTGCTTTGTATCTTTTTTTTTATACCTGAATCTAGAAATGCAGGGATGTGGCAATAGCTGCAATTAACTAATAAAAAAGACAGACATAATTGCAGTCACAGAACATTTGCATAAACAGATATTACACTACTATGCCTTACCAGATTTCACATGAAATTCTATGATAACTTTATTTAGCTCAAAAGGAGGCCTGAATGTTTATGGTAGTTTCCCATAAATCTTCAAAATATCTCCACAGAAATGATTACAGTACTATAAAAGGTCGACAGAAATCAACAATAATTGATTTTTAATATTTTTAAACTATTTTCTAGAATTATAACTTAGCATTACAGTAGTCCAAACCCTACAGTATTATTCTGTATAACATTTTACAGATTTTTCCATATAATTGTCTGCAAGGCTCAGTTTCTTATCCTCAAAATTCAATATGATGCTTAAATAAGAAATCTGACACATCATGTAAGAAGAGTTACACATAAATCACACCATTACACTGTTGTAGGTGAAGTCCATCTTTATTAACATGATGTGCTGGTAAAACTAGTGACCCATGCAGCATGGGCTGGCAGCGTGCATTGAAGTCTGGTGGTGTGCTACCATATGAAGCAATCAAAGCACCAGAGGACAGCAGGTAACTCCTCTACCAGCAAAGCCCTGCCAGAAGAGTTACCAATCAACTGGCTTTTCAACTCCACAGACAACACTCAGATTTTTAGGTACATTGAGGTATCTGTATTCACCGCAGAAATCACTGCTTGCTTCATTCCCATCACATCCAGTGGCTCCAATGTGCAAGGGTGAGTACAGAGAAACAATACCAACTTATCTTATTGCTGCTCCTTAGATGAGTATTGCCATTTACTCTCAAAAGATGATGTATTAAAAATACCTAAGATAAAATGAAACACCAAACTGTGGGAATAAATGGATACAGATGCATGCGTGCACACACAGAGCAGTTTTTGCTTTGTATGAAGTACATCTTAAAGAAAAAATAGAAACTACTTACACCAGAATAGAAAGGCTCACCAGACACACAGATCACATCCTGCTCCTGGATCATCAAAATATCTTTGGCTAAGTGCAGTCGCACTTTGAAAGGCTCCTGGTTACCATCCTGCAGCAAACAAATCCCTGTCTTTGTCTTCAAAGGAAGGAATAAAGAAAAAAAGTTTTCTCAGTTAGCACTTTGCATTGCTAGAAGCAGTACTTTGAAACAGAATAGCTGAGAGATAGGTGCAGTTACCACAAATACATCAACAAATAATCAAAACTACTACCAGTGGTCACTGTATTTATTTACTGTGCTCAAACTACAAGAGAACCATGGTTACAGCAGCAACCATCAAAGGCAGATTTTGCAGTAATAAGGCACTATTCTGCCCATGTTAGATTTGGAAAACACTCTTCAAATTGCTTCAGAACAGCTGTGCTCTTACTTTCCATTTTTCTATTAAATGGGGACACCTCACACCAATTTTGACACAGAAATACATAAAATAACACATCCAAATTAGCCAGATGTGAGCACTGCCAGCACACGGACCTGTTGTGGGCTGCTCCTGATCTGGGAGCACAACACTGACTTAGGCTTTTAAGTTCCTTTTCAAATGAGGATGTTGAAGTTAAGAATAAGAGAAAAGAGACCAAGGACTGCAACTTCCTCTGGTAACTTACTTCTTGCTCCATTTCTGTATTTTACATTTATGGTTAGAGACCAGGAATTCTGGAAGATTCTCCAATATACAGTAAGTGATTTTCCAACAATTTTATAGTACCTTTGTGGTAGCACCTATTTGTGCTACTTTTTGGGGCATTATATGTTTGAGCAGTGGAAAAGCCTGCACATGTAAGTACTTGCAGTATTTAATAATTTTTCCCTGAAGGCTGTGTTGAAAACAGCACTTCTTATAAGACTTTATAAAATGGACAAAATTCATGTTGGTAGTGAATTTTCCTTACAAGAAATTTGCTTACAAACATGTAATTTACTAGTATTATATACTTATACTATTTGCATTGATATTTGTATATCTGTATGCACATACCCATCTCATAAGAAAATTCATATATAAAAAGTATTTAAAATCTTGGACTCATGAGGGTCAATAACAAAACTTCCACCATCTTCATTCAGGTCAGTTTCAATCCACTGTCTGATAAAAGCTGGCTTGAAAGGAGATCAAGGAAACATAAGTCTTGCTGTGAATTTTAACTGCCAAGGTTGACCTGGCTGAATCTGAGGGCTCTTTCTCAGACACGAGTTTAAAAGAGCATTTGGAAGATCTCCCCACAATGTGCTCCAATACCTTATGTCCATAGCACAGAGAGAACAAACACAAGTTTGGAACTGACAGTAGGCAACTAGCAGAAGAAAGGTTTAAATTGCTCTCAAGAAGCTTTAAAAGAGGTGGAAAGGTCGAGGACAACCTTTAAATAGCTCTATATAGTGTCCTCCACTGACAAACTGTTCTGCCACTTCTCGTCCATGCTCAACACTGAAATTCAGGATATTTTTTTTCCAATGGACACCATTGGAAATGTGTCTAGGTCAGCCATAACTTTGAAAGTGGCTCTGACATATTTTATCCCTTTTAAACTAAGTGAAAAGAAGAAAAAATTAAGAGTTCCATGCACTGAACTCACACTGAGGTCAGATGAAACTCTGGTCAAATGATACCATGCAGACCAATATATGCTAATATTTAGGTGTCTTTTTAAAAAAAAAACAGGATGAGATAGAAACTGGCTGACATTGACAGACAAATCAAATAAATGGATCATGAAAGGCGTTAGGTTTTCAATACTGCTGAAAAATTCCCTCTCATAGCATACATAAAATGTGTCAATGTTAAAATAAAGGGAATATAAAATTTTAACTCCCCTTCCCCTCTCCTTATAACTTCTGCTTTACTAAGATGACTCCTCTTTCCATGGGGTTGTGAAGTAAGCAATGACAATGGAACTTGAGCACCATGGGTGGTAAATAACTGGTCAGATAAAAGGAGTTTGCCTACAAACATCTACCACTTACAAAATGCCTTTCTCCTGCAGAAATTTTGCAGATGTACCTTTCCTCCTTCCTGGATAAGTGTCAATGGAATAAATTCTGCTTCTCATACACTGACTATAATAACTCTGCCTTACTTGACTGCACATATCTGATTTGGTCAATAATCTTATAAAATCTCCAAAGAGTCTTTCTGCAAAAGCTGAGGGCCTTCTCAGTAGGAATGAGAGGCACATAACCACAGCAAACACAATTAGAATAAAATTAAAATTCAAGTCAGTTTCAAAATGCATGTGGGCTGAGCTTATTCACACTGAACAAGGAAATCAAACTCAAGAACAGTAAAATATTTTGGTCCTTGGATCATACACACTCATGGATCTTATTTACATCAGGCATTCTAAAATGTAATGAACCACTTTTACTGCTGTTGGGCTTTATGAAAGCTTGTTTATGATATAGCTCCAAATTAAATCTTCAGTTGTACTACCCCCTTCCCTCTCCTACCTGAAAGCAACATTAACAACCATGTAAAGGAGAAGAATGTAGTTCAGTTTAATTAGATAAACTCAGGAGAAGTCTTCAAGAACAAAGACTGGAATTTGTTAGTTGTACTACCCCCTTCCCTCTCCTACCTGAAAGCAACATTAACAACCATGTAAAGGAGAAGAATATAGTTCAGTTTAATTAGATAAACTCAAGAGAAGTCAAGAATTTGTTTCATTATGTTTCATTTATTTCTGCTGAAATTTTGTTTTTCTTCTCCCCCTTGCTCCCTTTCAAAGCATCCAGTAAACTGAATCAAATAAAAGGTTTGAGGTCCTGCACCCTTATCCAGAGCTGGAGCTTAGGGAAGACTCCCTGTATATAGGCTTTCATGTAAATTAGTGTACACAATATATTTCAACCGTATGACCTCAATAAAATTATTCTGATTGGAGGGAGATCATCTGGCCAGCCTATACCCCTGCCACCCCTTACATTTGGAGAGCCTTGATAGTGTGCACATATGTCTGTGGATGAAGTATGAGGGCGTGGGGTCATGGCTGATGGTAGCTTTTTGTCCCACAACTAATTTTTAAGATTTTTAAGAGAGTGTAGGAGTGGGTATGCTAGGATTTTCCCTTCAAGCCTTCTAAATTTCACTGGTAGATGAGCCTGACCTACCCTTGAGTTACAACAGTAAAACAGCACTCAGCATGTCATCGACCTACTGTAACTGTCAGAGTAAGGTCATGCCAGGCATCCTCCTGTGCTCAAACACATGATAAACTGCATCACCTTACAGCAGACATGGATATAGAAGCACAGTTCATCCAGTAACAGTTTGTTAAGCCAATAAACCTTGACTGTATATCTGAGAGAACACAGGAAGGAACATTGCCCTGCCTACATTTATGCCATCCTATTTTCTTCCTCCTGTTTCTGAGAGTGTGGCACCTGCTGCAAAGAGGGCAAGAAAACTGAGCACCTGAAGTCACACGTGTTTATGAAGTGGATGAGGAAGCAAAATAGAGTGGTGAAAGAAGGAGTTTGCACACGGGAGAGGAATCAGTGACTTCAAGCAGTGATGATGGAAGGTAGAGGTACCTAAGTGCCAGAGGCAGTGAACGTTGCACTAGCACAGGACTGCCTCTGGCACCTCATTCTACACCCTCTTAAGCTAAGTTAGACAAGAACAGTGATGGGGCAAGAGCTGATGTCCTTGGCAGGAGTTTAGAAACTGCTTGCTGTTCCTGAAACAACGTAACTACAGAGGGGCTGCAAAGGGACCCCTCGCTGCCTTGCCACAGCACTCTGCACTGAACTTTCTGCTTCTGACCACCGTAAGAGAACAGAACAGGCTGGCAGAGCCCTCAAGGCAGACTGCTTCTACAAACAGTATGGTTAACTCAGATCATTATTAGCAATAAGGTTGCTGAAAACATCTTTTTTCCATTACACCCTGGCTTACAGCACATAGTCCATATTGATTGTGTATAATATCTGGCCCTAATAACCTTCCCAAAGGAATTTAGAAATACTTACATGCCATAAACAGCTTGGTGCAATATCTATGGCCTTCACAAATACTTAAGAATTCATTTCAGAGGAATTACACACAACTACAGTTTATACATTTATGCTAGCAGCAGTCTCTCCCAAACACATATCAAAATTAATATTGTATGAGAAATGCGTTACCTATTGATTTCAAAATCAATTTTATTTAAGAATTCCAACATAAATATTTTTTAATTTATCTGGCTTAAATAAGGCTATTGACAGTTTGAAGAGGTTTTGTTTGTTTGTTTGTTTACATTTTCCCTATTTGTTGTTTTTCCTGTCATTTGTGATGAGAAAAGAAAACTCTAAAACTTTTTCAATGTGTTGTTCTGGAGAAGACTTATTCAGAATTTCAGACAGTTTTTAGTATTCTTGATTAGTTTTCAAGATAAATCTTTTTATTTATGCTATTAAACACATTTCTTTTGCTTTTACAGTAATAAGTCAATTTGATTAGCTTTGCTTCTGCTCATTTCACATCAGTAGGAAGACTTCAACAAATATGCCAGAATAGTTTAATCCATGAATGAGTGGAAGAAAGGAAAAGGAAAAAAATCTCTCAACATATTTTATATGCAAGCTGGCCTGAGTTTTTGCCTTTTCTTTTGGCTGATATGTCCTAAAATAAATTAAACCTCTGCAATTTAGTTTTAAGCCCTAAAATTTATTTTACCATCAAGAATTTGATACCAGTAAGGAGAATGGGTTGCAGAAACTGCCTTAAATCTGTATGTAGTTCACTTCAGATTAGTATCTACGCTTTTGGATGCCTATTTGAACTGAGGCTGACCTCTGAGTGTAAGGAGATATGCCTGTCACTGCTTTATAATCACAATTACAGTCATAAAAAAGGAAATTGAATCAGAGGAATAAGGCCATAATGGCAACGAATACAAGAGGCAGGAATATGTGTCAGGACCACATAAAGGATGTTTTTTAAATGCTCCAGCTACTCATTCTGTGGAGGTGTTGCTAGCCTAAATGAAAAGCACTTACATTGTCAAAATTGGGGATGCAGCCCAGGTACACAGGGATGTGTTCAGCTTGTCATTCAGAGCCTCTTCTATCAGATACCAATATTTTCCAGACCAAAGGATAGCAAGTCCATTCCTGCACATGAATTTTACACTCTAATCTGACTGAACTGCAGGAAAATGTTGAGTTTGGACTTAATCTTCTTCTTTGATTTGCCAGGTAAGTATTTGGCTATGGCATTCTTTATAAGTGATTTTCTTGAAAGAATAAAATCTTACACAGAGCTTCCTTGCTTCATAGAGTCTGATTAATTCAATATGCAAATTACACAGTTAAAAAAAATCATATATATGAGCTTTCTAGTGAACTCAGGTACTTTTTTAGAGCCAAAACCTTCATTTTCTGACAAGGTTTTAGATCTGAATTGCCTATCTGAATTGCCCATGAGCTTGCTGGGACTAGATTATATCATTACAGTGAAGGCCAAGAGATAAGATAAGGTAAAATTGAAGGCTATTGTGAGAACATGCGTGTTTCTTCAAATTTAATTCACCTATTACATGACATTCTCACAGGCACTGTGAATTGCTAGACATTTTCTATCTGGTGATTTTGGGTTTAAATTATGAGTTGAAGCTGGATTTAAAAAAAAATCCAGAAATTCAAGGTATCAGAAGCCATTTGATATCATTTATAAACAAAGGAAATCAGCAGCTTAGGCTGAAATGCGATGATCAGAAAATGGCATAGAGGTGACCAGAAACAGTCTGAAATAGTATAGACCAAGATTTACGAAAGAAAGTAAGGAGAAAAGCAAAATGCTACTTAAAAAGAAAAACAAATTCTGTGGCAGGCAAAAAAAACCAAAACAAGATGAATGCTTAAATAGAGATCACTAGACCTTTGAACACCAGAATGTATCAAATTATAAAGTTTGCGAAGACTACAACAATATTCATAGGATTCATAAGCAGAGAACACAGCTTATCAATTCAAAATAATCCATCAAAGAAACCATGAACAGTATTGTAAAAAGAGATTAAAAGATTATAAGCATGAAGATTAATGGAATATTTACTCATTTAAATAAGGTTGAAGTTATATTAGGAAAAAATAGCCAAGTTAATAGAAGTAAAGGATGAGATTTCAAAAGTTAGAAAAGTCAGACAGTGGCTCATGCAGCTTGTTCATAAAGTACATGGAAAATACAATTTATTTTTTTAAATATCTAAGGGGAAAAAGATCTAATGCATTATAATCACCCCAGGTCTTCCATTTCATCAGAAGGCTACTTACACTGTAGAGGACAGTACTATGTGAGAGACTGAGATTATCTTCCAAGAGATAGTTTTCAGAATATAGAATAAGGTCAAGCGAGTACAAGAGAGCATTTAAAGAAGCCAGTGACTTTGTGATTTATGCTCTTGTAAAGTTCAGAAAGCTCAGGATAAAGGCTAAAAGAGGAGCTGCATAGTCTTATGGTTTAGAAATTGTTGAATAAGTACAAGAACCAGTACAATAGATGGATTTACTGTTCAGTGACAGAAAAGTGCTTGGAATTCAGAATAACTAAATGTGAGACAATGCAGGATTTCCTACAACTGGCAATTGGAGAAGCCACACAAAAAAAACCCAAAACTATAACTTCTCTATCATCAGATACCAGATAGTTTCCCTTTGGAAAAAAAAGAGAGTGTGTATATATGCAAGACTTCATTTTTTTTGTAGTGCCATTTGAATTGTCTAGCACAGAAGTTATGGGATGCCTTGGAAGGTAACACAACCTCAAGAAGAGATATTTAGGATAATCATTAGGATCTCCTTGAGATTGACACCTATATATATAGATTGACTGCCTACATAGAAAGTGTTTAAGCTTTCAGCATAATCAAAGCTTAATTTAGGCAATAGCCTAGAATAGAAAAGCATAGAGGGCAATTCAGTTGACCAGCAGGTTTGGGGAGAACTGAATCACTGGGCTCCACTGACTGTACTATTCAGATCTGCAGTGGGATCTTAGGCACAAAGTGCAAGTGCAGGTACCTACAAGCAGACAAGACCATTTCAGTGTCTAAATTAGAAATCAAATCCTCCTAATAGATGCTAGAAAAAAAAGATGCATGAAAGCATCAGTACTATAAAAGAACTAAGGTTCCCTCAGAGCCATCCAATGCACTGCAGCATCAGTTATTTAAAATGAAAAGAGCAGGTTAAAGAAAAAAGAATATGTCACAGATACTCTAAAAAACGTGTTTTAGCCTCAGTGCACCTATGTGGAATATTTTGGTTTTATGCTAAATGAAAGTCAGTTCAAATCATTTACTGCCATCAGCAAGGATGGGGATGAAGTACCAATGAGAACCTGAGCCCCACTCATTTTGGGAGAGTAATCTCAGTTCTTCTACAGGGGTGGTGGTGACAGCACTGGAGCATGGGGAAAGAAGAGTAATAAGATATTCAGAAGTAAGAAAACAAAGAGGGGAAGAAGAGGATGATCAAAGAGCCAAGATGCCTCATGACAGCTTTTATTGTCATTATAAAAAACTGCCTAGTAACTATTTCAGCATAGAAAACCAGAGATTATTTCTCCCAAGTCCACAGCAGAACTGAGAATTTGATACAATAGGGGGTGGAGAGGAAAGTTTAAAATGTACTCCTAGATAATGTGGAGCAAAGTCTATAGCTACTTCATGTTTCATGTCAGCAGTTGAAATAAATAAAATAATACCAAAACATCTGTGGCTTGGAGTAACTGTAGTGTTGCTGAAGATGTGTCAATGGAATAGAACCACAAGTTAATTAAGGAGATGCCACAACAGTGCTGCTTTAGTTGCTGTCGGCACTTTCATAAGAAGCTCAAGGTCTAGATGAGGTCTGGTAAATTTTAAGGTACTAAGGAAACTGTATTAAAAACAATAGCTGAAAGGTATATATTGGGAATTGAAATACTTGACAGAATGGATGATTACATCTCATACTGAACTGAAGAAACATATTAAGTAGTTAATATTTGGTTGGTGCACTTCAAAGCACAGTGAACACATCAGTGAAAAAAAAAAAAAATTAAAAAAAACCCTTCTGGAAGCCAAGAAGTCACAAAGTGGAGGTCACTGCCTGGGGGCATACAGTATATGATGCAGTTTTGGACTTATGGGATGTTTAAGGGAGGAACCAAAGGCAGGGAAAGTGATCTAAGGAGGAACAAACAGGGGAAGACAAAGAGTTAAGGGGATAAAAGTGAATTGGTCACAGTAACTTTCTGGTCCTAAGACTGATCAGTGCAGTCTGTTCTATCCTCTTAATAAATACCTTTCTGATTTTTTTTCCTGGATGAGGGATTCTGTGCTGTGTGATTGAGTGTGATGGTCTGTACCAGCAGCTGGAGAGGGGCTGGGGCCTCAGGGGCTCATATGCCATGCTGCCAGCAACTGGGAAGACTGGGATGCAGGGGTAGCTGCTGCTGGGCTGCCAGCAACCCCTCTGCTGGAGGCATCCACACTGTACATACATATACATTTATCCTCACAAGTGGACCTCCATCCTGCTCGGCCTGAGAGGGGAGCAGGGTGAGGCTGTGGTGCTGCCTGTGTGTGTGTGAGGGCTCTGTGTGGTGCTATGTGGTCTGTGTGACTAGCCATGTATGTAAGTATACACATATGTATGGGTACATGCAGTGTGTAATATGCTCTGTGTACACATGCCTACTGGGGATACATCTTCACCCTCACTCCTGGTTGGACCTGAGGGCACAGGGGTGCAGCAGCCTCCCTTCTCTTGGGCTTTCAGATGCAGCTGAATATATTTCCTGCAGAACAAAAACTAAAGTAGATGATGCCTTATAATGATACTGCTGAGGTTTGAGTTAAAAACTACACTATGTGTAAGCATAAGGCTGCTGCTGATTTATTTAGACATAGGCAGCTGATGAAAGTAGGTTGAAAGTCTATATTTTATTAACATTGATTGGCTTGGGAGGGAAGATGTAGATCACAATTTTCAGAATTTCTTGGAAGTGACACCAATGATTCTGTGGCACAAAGCTCATTTTACACAAAGCAGATAAACTGGGGTTGAATCCCCCTCATTTAATTTTATTAATCTAAAAGCTAAAGGAGCTTCTTTAGTGTATCCAGATTATGGAGCTTTTATAGGATGGGTGGAGTCATCTTCCCTTTCCCTTGTCTATCACAGAAGCTCCAATGAAGCAACTGATTTCAAAGAGCTAAATTTGAAATTAATGCCCCCATTAGAAGCCAGATAGAGAATGAAACAGACCTGTCAATGCACTTGGGCTTTAAAAGCTAAATTACAACTTCTATGCTAAGTCAGCTGTCTGTGGCTGCTCTTGTCTTTACTGCTGCTTGGTACAGAGTGAAGTTAATTGCCACTAAACAATCTCTACTAGTGTACAGTTTAAATAATAACATAAAAAGCCTATGAAAATAATAAATATCTGCCTCTTTTCCTCAACAAGTGCATTCAGAAAGAAATTAACAACCCCAAACAAACCAAAATTCCCTTAATAACACGTTTTAACTTCTGTTTAGTCCTGACATGGTGAAGCAGTTGGACTAGATGATCACTGTAGGTCCCTTCCAAGAGAAAATATCCTACTCTAAAAACCAAAGCTCAAAACTAACATGATTTCTTTTTTCATTTTTCTCATGGAAATAGTCTGGGGTATACTGTGTTATAGAATTTAGACTCTGAGGTATTAAAGCGTGATATAGCATCCTGACATAGCATCCTGGACACCACCATAGTATTCTTTCCCAAAGGCAAGTTTCACATTAATATTAGTTTTTCACTCAGCTACTCCTTTAAGAATGATGCCATAATTTAATATGCTTTAGTCTGTTTATTTTCTCTTCTCCCCTCATTGATCCTAATTGATTCTCAGGTCAAAATTTGTTTTGGCTGCAGTTAGTTGTCCACTTCTATTTTTTCATGGGATCATGGTCACACTTACAGGTATTGCCAGTCTTCCTGTTCCCACTCAAAGCTTCCTAAACATTGTTTGTGATTCTCAGTGTAATGATTTTTAAATCATAATAATGCATTTACATCATTATGTAATTTGGTGTAAAACATTATGTCTCATTTGCTGTAGTTTTGAAAATGCATTAAAACAATTTGTTCATAGACAATCACTGTGTAAATAAGATGCTTTTAAATGTCTACAAATGTATCTCATTTGTTTTCCTTAAGGCACAGTTAGTAGCAACACAAAATAAAGCTCTTCTCCCATCTCTAGTGGAGAGGGACTGAAGTACTTAGCACTGGCATTATGAAACTATATGCATTTTAAGCTAAAATAATGCTCTTACCTCATCAAATCAGAATGGAATTATTTTTGGTTATCTTCACAGATTCCCTCCTCTCCCCACCCACCTTTTTCCTGTACTTCTACATTTACCCCTTGATTTTGCTGAAAAGCACCAGACAGATTTCTGGCTCCATTGATGTTTGTCATCATGTACAGGCTTTCAGACACAAACACTTCACTAAGAGCACAGCTCACACAAAACACAGTTACCGGCACCTACATTTACCTGAAGAGGTAAATTGGAACAGACAGAGGTGAGGGCTAGAGATGAATACACCTGGGCAAATTCTTTTATCTTCTACTACAAAGTCTGTCTGACACCATAAAGCAGTCAGATGAATAACTTATATTTGATTATATAACTCATCTCATTTCAGGAAAAAAATTAAAAAAAGGGTAAAAAAAGTTTATGCATGTGAGAAGGATTAAAATTTCACAGATTTTTATTCTACTATTGTTTGAAAAGAAAAATATCTGATCCTACCTCTTCACAGGTGGTCCTGAAATCCATGTGCTATGACACAGCAAGTGATATTTGTCTAAAATGGAGAGAAAGATTTAATTAGAACGAAAAAGATATTGCAAAGCATAAAAGTTATCTGAGCTGAGCAATTGCACTTCTCTTTGTTAGCTCCAGTTACAATCATGGCTTAAAAAGAGAAATGACCAATGTTGGAGCAGGATTAGGAAGTGTAAAGGTGTTAGAAGTTGTTCCTGGTTTGTATGAAGTACACAAACTGGCTTCACTGACATAATCAAAGGGATGATTATGTTCCCACAACCTCCTCCTTTCTACAGGGCACTCAAACTTACTTTTCTTACTGTAAGTGTAAATTTATGTGTTTCATTTTTTTTTTTTCTCCAAAAGTAAGAGTGTACTGGAAAGCAACAGAAATGGAGACAATTAAGCGTGACTCCTCAGAATACCTCCTCTCTTTTGAAAGACTTAATTTTTTTCTTTTCTCCCCTCATTAAAACCCATCATGCATCAATACCTTTGGTCTCACACTTTATTAACAGAGATAATCTCTCCAAGGAAACCAGTGTCATTTAACAGTGTGCCTATTTTGGAGAAATATTTATGAGTTAAAAAACCCAAATGTTAGAAAAGTCAGGAATATGTTTGAGCGCTGGCAAAATGTCACACCAAATCCTGTGCTTATTACTTTGTGTGGCCTTTACCTAAAGTGTATTCATCCCAATGCACACTTATGCATTCATTTATTTATGAGATCCAGCCACTGGAACGGGATGTTTTCAGAGGTTAATAACCACATCCTGCTACTGGTCCTGAAGTAGAAATACTCATGCATCAGCCAATAATATTTCCAGAAAACACTTCCTGGGCAAAACAGTCATTTCATTCAATGGCTGAAGAAACAAAACCTGTAACAAAATCATCTCCATCAAGTATTTCATTGTTATTCTGTATTAATTATGTGTTTACAATTATTTGTATAAATACAGTACTCGAAGCTCCAACACAAAATTTGCCCCATTAGCCCGATTTTAAAATAAAAGAACTATACCTCACACAGTACAAAAAATAAGTCCTAATAATAAAATCTCTTAAGTATTTTTTTTTTACTTTTTCTGCCCTGAATGCAGCTTTATTAAACCCAAGTACACACAGACATAGGAGGTTAATGTCCTGTACTTACTGAGCTCTGCCTGTTTCACAGCCTGTGCTCTACACTAATTTCCAGGAGATCTACCCTAGGTTGCCTAGGTCACAACACAGGAATTTAAAAGGGACCCATCATCATTCCTTCCTTATCAGCTTTACAAATACACCAAGATCCAATAAAACTGTAGCTGTAATTCTGCTCTCCAAGTGCTCATAAAAAGCAAGGTCACTATTACAATCTTGAAGACTTTTCTCTATGATGGGGCAGTCATTGTGCAATGAAAATGTTTCCTTGTAATTTTAATGAGCTCTCCAGATGCTAACCTGAAGTGGAAAAGAGGCTTTACTCACTTTAGAGTATTGTGAAGATTTTTTAGCCTTCTAGAATTATAAACATATGTATGTATCTTTAAAATATAAACTGGAGTACTGCACAGTGTTCTTTTTTGGCATTTATGTCAGGTCAGTAATTCCTACTGCAGTGTGACTACACTCCTACTGTATTCACTTGTAATGTTCTGCCTTATTAATAAAAGTTCTGCAAAGTCTGGGCTTGGGCAACTTTGGTTTCACAGTCAATGATAATTCCTCTTCGGTTCTTTATTAGCTACTCTTTGGTCTAAATCCTATCTAGCCCTGGTCACAACTTTCCACAACTTAGTATTATTCCATTTTCATCTTTTAATGTTTTATGTGTTTATTTACTTATTTCAGAAATATTTGTATTACCACATAGAATAGCCAAGAACAACTAGGCTCTGCAGCATCACAGCTGATTGTAATATGCAGCTCATGATCTAAAATAACTTCTAATTCTGCTCAGATAATAATTTAGCAACCTTAGAAGTATGAAGCTCCACATGAATACCAAATTATTCACTGAATAAATTTAGGCACTGGAACAGGCTGCCCAGGGAGATGGTGGAGGGATCAACCCTGGAGATGTTAAAAAAAAACTTAGCACTTGAGGCTATGATCTAGTGAATAGGGAAATGTTGGGATGGTGATTGGATTTGATGATCCTAGAGATCCTTTCTAACCATAGTGATTCTATGAAAAAAACCCTTTGGAATCCTTTTTAAACTTTTTTTTTTTTTTTTTTCCCTTTTAAAACCCTTTTAAAAAACCCCAACATTTTAAACAGAACTGCCGTTAACTCTAGTATGCTTAAAGTTATTTCTGAAAGGCAAGAGCCATAGTTCTCCATGTCTTGAGGGCTGTCACACCAAACACAGCCCTTGGCCTTCAGAGAGACAAACTTCAAACTATAAATATTGCCTCCCACCATCTGTTGATACTTGCTGAATCTACCTGCCTCTCACCTTGGTGATACTTCCTTTTTTCCCCCTACATGCTAAATTACAAATAGGTAAAGTAAAATACACAACAAGTACTCTCTTGACATCCATCTCCTACCAAAATAACTTCTCTAGTTCCTACAGAAAGGTTACACACAGAGTTTCCTCCAGGAAAGCTTGTTAGAGGCAATTTTTCATGATTTGTGACAAAAGCTTTTATTGTGAAAATGTTGTCTAAAATGCAAACCCCAAACTACAGAATTCTCAACACAAAATCATACTCACTGCAATGAGTGTACTTGTTTCTCAGGCATCCAACAACTCAGTTGCTAATCTTTGCAATATAGGTGCTTCTGTATCCCTCTATTTCCTACCAATTCAGCTGCATCAGAGAATTTGAGCCCATTATCTATGTTCTTTCTCTGACTATCAGTAATTCTATAACACTTGATATTTTAGAAACAGCACATAGAAGGTTTGATTACAAAGCACAATACCTCGTAAATCAGCTCAGAAACGTCATTGTTTCCAGCATTTACACCTCAAATAAACACTCTGGGTGATTAAATTACAGAAATACGTATTATGCATCATGCAGAAATTTTATGACTTGGGAAAATGCCCCAATGATTAGTAGTTGTCTCCTATAATACATAAAAAAAAAAAAAAAAAAAAAGGCAGGAAACATAAAACAAAGGAATTTTTAAAATAAAACGTTTGCAAAACCATAAACTGTGAAACCCATTGTTCAGAGATATCCCCAGTCAGGCTCTGACTAACCTCTGCAGCCCTCATCTCCAAATCAGAGCCACTTTTACCTAAGCACCTTTCCAGCTCTCCTAGGAGCTTCCTTCAGTCTCACCTAGACAGACCACTGGTTACCAGCACAACAAGTTCCTTCAGCCTCAGTGTTTGGATGGGGTTTTTTTTGTTGTCCAGAAGGTGAGAAAGGAGTGGCTCTGAAGGGAGGAGGTGCAAAGGAAAGAGCGACTGCATCAGGACAGAGCAGGGTGGGCAGGCACAGGGGTGGCATGAGCAGCGTGCGTTACTCAGAAAGGATGGCTCTGACAGCAGTGAGGCTTCCTCTGAAAGGGCTGGGAACCACTGCAATCAAAGATATCTACACGAGCAAGCTCTGAAAAGTCACTTTCCCTCCTTTCAACTTGATTTCGTATCTGCACTTCCTCCAAAACTGAGTTACCAAAGTTATTTAGCACATCTCTGCTGAAAGATGTAAAGGAAGTAACACTTGACAGACAGGTTGGGAACAGAATTCAACACCCCCTTGACAGAACAAGCAGTTATTCAATATTGAAGAAACATTTACCGAGCAGCATTATTACAGCATTTGTGTTCTAAAGGGAAATCAATGGCTAAAACATAACGGCAAAGTTGAAGGCTACGGCAGCCCTCAGAGACAAAGCTTCATTTAGGATAATGCACTCAGCACTTCAGCTATGCTCTCATCCTCCTATAACAAATCAGGTCATATTCCAGTGGTATAATAGATGTAATTTCAAAGTACTTCCATGACTGAATACTCCAGTATACTTAATAAAATAAGATAGCAAACAAAAAGAAAATTTCATCTGCACACAATAACCAGACACTTTGTAAAGCATTGGGAATAGCACAAGCCAAACAAAAAACTGTTGAAGCAATAGTAGGAAACACTTCATTCTCAAGGTTACTGGTGCAAAGTGAGAATACAGCACTGTATGCACAAATAACAAGCTCATGGAGAAATGATGCACAATCAGTTGCAATTTAATTTAGCACATGGTATTACAACAGCTTACATACTTCTTACTTGCTGGAAATAAGTCACAAGAAATTCTTACTGTTTGAATATTGTCTGAATTGCTAACTGGGAAACAGACAAAAAACATGTTTTAAAGGCACAAATATCAGATTTGCAACTAACGGCAACAGTAGTTTACTACAAAAATTCACGTTTGCCTTTTCAAGGCCCTCTGCCTCCGTTCTTGCCAACATCTTTTGTGCTCTGTGTTTTGGAGATGCCTGAAGGAAATCATACCTGTCATGTTTGTGTATGTTAAGAAATTAGATACATGCACTTGTAACTCTGCAGGGGCTTTTCCTTTTAGCAATAATTAAAA